>NC_056750.1:235570341-235717841 GCF_019279795.1 Protopterus annectens
AATATATATATATATATATATATATATATATATATATATATATATATATATATAGAGAGAGAGAGGTCTAGGACTTTTCACTGAAACACATTTCACTGTGCACAATTCACTGAAAATTTTATATGACCTTTTGCCCACTGTAGTGCGACCCTAGTATATATAGTAAGGGGTGTTTGAGTGGAGTGTACTTCTCTATATCCTTTCATTTGTAATGTTGATGTGGTGGTTCCTTTATATAATGAACAGTTTGTTTTAGTTGTTATTTCCAGTCATTAATCTATATATGCCTAATTTGCATGTGCTCTTTGAGTTCTCTGTGTTTTAGTCCATGTTTGCCACATTTTTGTTATTATTTTTAAGTGATTTGCGATATTAGTTTTATGATTTATTTTTGGGGGCAATCAGAATTGGCCGATTCTTCTTAGAGAATTTTTTTTCAGCCAGTAGGATTGATGATACTCTGCTTATTACCATCTGTTTTATAGATGAGTATGGGATACATTTTACACTTCATTCTTTTGTCCCTTGTTCTTTATCTGGTTAAATTCTTTCTGCATTGCCTGATGGTCATTGGAAGAGAATGCCCATTTTGATGTGAAAAGAAGCATGTAGATCGACGTTTCCCAAGCTTGAGAAGTGCCCTTTGTTCCCAGTTAAGAGAAGCAGCACGTCGACCTTTGCCTAGAGATGTGTCTACTCATAGGTAGGTACTAGGCTTTTGGCTCTAGGGCCTATATAAGCCTAGCCATAATGGTACCCTGGCGTTCGCCTCCCAAGAAAATTATTTTCCTGTGCCCCTGTCAAGCAGAGCCACAGAAGTGATCCCCAGGGTGAATTTCCTATTTCCCATCCAGTCATCAAGATTGGAGTGCCAATGCATGGCACTGTTTGACATAGATAGGTAGTCTGTTCCAGAGTATGGGAAGTCTGTGGGTCAGGAATCTATCCCTCCAGCATGTTCTATTTATTGTGGGGACCATGTTTAGGCTCCTAGAGCATGTAGTTCGGAGGGATTTGGATTTCTTTAAGTGGAGCATGTCCAACAGCTCTGGGTTTGACAAAGCTTTGTATGTTAGGCAGAAATTGCCTCCGAGTAGGCGATATGCGACAGAGTAAAGCTGTTTTTTGAGACGGTCTGCATATGGCATCTTTTTGAGGCCAGTAATCATCTTTGTGAGGTATTTCTGCAGCCTTTTTTAGTTGTTGTAGATGTCTTGAGGTACATAACAAAATGGGCGTTGTACTCTTTAATGGGTGTAATGAGTGATGAGTAGAGAACAATGACCTCTTTTTGTTTGTGGATGAGAAACCTTTTCTGATGAGGTGTGCCACGTAGAGGGATTTCCTGACCACTGTGGTGATATGATTATCAAAGGAGTGACTACTGTCCACCTGTGTCCCAAGGTGTCTTATCACACTTTTGGTATTAAGTAGACTACCGCCTATGTGATAGTTCATGGGTACAGAGTTTTTACCAAAGGGGATGACAATGCACTTTTGGGCATTGAGCTTGAGGCCATGGCTTTTATACCAGGCATCTGTCTCAGTGATGCCCTTTTGTAGTATGTCCACATCGTTAGGAGTTTCGATTATGGCTCCTAGTTTGCAGTCATCTGCAAGCTTAGAGGGGTTAGGAGGGTGGCCTAATGGTTAAGGTGTTTGCCTTACAAACACAAGGTGTAGGGTTTGAGTCTCACAAGAGATAATTGGCTAATTGGCTAGGCTTAAAATGGCTCGCAAGGGCAGTTAGCTTAGTACTAATCTATGAACCTATGAACATTCTGTGCTAGCCTGTACTTCAGAGAAGTAGATATCAAATAAGAGAGGATCCAGGACTGAACCTTGTGCTACTCCACTTGTCACTGGTCTGAAGTCTGATTTGGAGTTTACTTTCACAGTGTGGGTTCCATCAGTAATCCAGTTAGCAACCCATCTTGTGACATAGGGATTTATACCTAGTTTAGTGAGTTTATCTATAATTCCAGAGTGGGAGATGGTATAAAATTCCTTGGCGAGATCTAGATAGGCTGTGTGAACCACCTTACTCTCATCTATGGATCAGGTTTAGGAGAAATGATCTACCTTTTGCAAACCCTAACTGTGTGGGGTCCATTGTCTTTGTTTATGAGTTCCATGGCCTTGCAGACCCAGGCTGTTCAGGCTAATGTGGCGGTAGTTCCCATGGTCTGTCGTGCCTCCCCCTTTGTGGAGTGGGATAACCGTCGCTGTGTGCCATTCCATGGGCACAAAGCTTGAGGTGAGGCTATGACTGAACATGGTACTTGTGTGGGGTGCCAGTTCATTCTGTAGTTCCTGCAGAAGCCAGCCTGGGATGTTGTCATGTCCCATGGATGCTGTGTTCTTAACTTTGGAGAGTGAGGTTTTTACCTGTGCAGCCTTTATTAGAGGAACTTTGTATTCTTCAGTGTAGAGATGGGCCCTTTAGGAGGTGAGAGGAGGGTAAAGTTAGCACTGATCCTGTTTGCCAGAATGTTGACAATATCAGTTGGTTCTGTTTATTTAATGCAATTGTGCTGTAACTCTGAGCAGATGTGAGTGTTGCCATTGAGATTCTTGACATAGCTATAGAATGCTTTTTGGTTGTCTTTAGAATCAGTGGGGAATTTGTTTTCATAACTAGCTTTGGAGGAATTTGTGAGGGATCTCAGCTTCTTACTGAGTCTGACAAGGGAATTCCTCCAATCATGGGATTTTACTCTCTTTTTTTTTTTTTTTTTTTTTTTTTTTTGCAACATTTTATTTCTTTTGTTGTAGAGTTTGTTTATGGCAGAAGATCACCAGATTGGCTTCCTTTTTTTGGAGAATAGCATTTTCGTTCTTTTAGGGATAGCACGAATCATGCACTCGTTTAAGTGCTTATAAACTGCATTTGTGTAGGATTCAGCAGGCGTACTTCTATTGTCCATCTGCATGGATGTCGTAAAGTTTGCCACTTCTGTCTTAAGAAGCATGAAGTTGGCTTTGGAGAAATTTTTACGGTTGTTTTCCTAATGAGGGGTGGGGGTGGGCTGTGGAAGTCCTAGGGTGAGTAGCTTGTGGTCTGATCTGACCAACGAGGAATTGACCTCTGGTGTGGAATACCAATCGCACATGTTGGTGATGATCAGGTCTGGGATATCGCTGCCCCCTGGCGGGGGTGTGGATAAGTTGATCCAAGGTGTTGGAATTTATGAATTCCAGTAAACGTTGAGTAAAAGAGTTGGCACATGAGTAGTTTCCCAGTTAATAGTGGGGTAGTTGAAATCCCCCATTATTAGAGTATTGGGTTGTAACTTAATAATGTTAAGTTGTCCATCTCGCCTTCATTCTTGCTGGATGGGTTCGGAGCCGATCCTCGGCTCCGACTCTGCCAATACTAAAGCTCGAGAGCTAATTCCACCGGCTCGAGTCTCCCCTATATCCCACAATGCTAGGCGGTAACTGCTCAGATCTCGTTTGCCGCTATAGCTGACGAGGTGCTTTTTTACCAACTCAGGCAGGTCAGTAAGAGTTTTACAGTAATAGGTATTTCTTAACCCCCTATTGTTTCATACCATAACCTTTTTAGTTTAATATTTAGATAAATCGACCCCTGTTTTTCGGGTCTATATTCCCTTTCTTTTCTTCCCTTAACTTGTAGGCCTTCGGCCCCTTCCCTTCCCCTAGTCCTTTAGTTGACTAAATTAGTAGTTTTTTTGTTAAGGGCTTGTATGTGTGTTTGTGGCTTTGTGTTAGCCTTAATAATTTAATAATTTTCTTCGGTAGAGGGTGTGTCTGTAGTGTGTTTGTGTTTTTGTCAGGCACTCCTTTCACTATGTCAAAAGACGCTAAGGTCTCAGGCTTCAAGAAGTGTGACTCGTGCTGTCAGAAAATGTCTCTGACAGACGGTCACACTTCTTGTGTGTATTGTCTGGGACCTTTGCACCTGCAGGACTCTTGTGCTGTTTGTCATGGTTTTAGCCCTAGAGTCCTGCAGGAACTCCAGAATAAATTAATCTTGCGGGGCTTATTAAAGCCTGAAGGCCCCCCGACTCAATCTGTGTCGGGGAAGCCTTCTAAAACTTCCAAACAGTCGGCTCCAGTTTCTGATTCGACTGCTGGAAAGGTTAAGTCGGCTTCTACATCGGCTCCGGCCGGAGCCGATGTTTCCAAGCCTCATACTGTTACCTCGGCTCCGGCTGGAGACGAGGCTGATGAAACTCAGTTGGCTCCGATACTCTTATCGGAGCCACAGTCTAGGAAGAGATCTAGATCCCCCTCTATTGGCTCCATGCATTCGGCGCCAGGATCCCCTCTTCTGCTGAACGGAGCCATAAAACTCATTCCTCACGGTCTTCCAGGTTATCTGACCACGATTTGCAAAGGGTAGTGAGTAGATTTCTCAAGTCCGAGGCACTGGCCCAAATGCTGCATAGCCTGACTCAGCAGTCAGTGGCTATTTCCGTTCCCCAATACATTCCTCCTCCGACTCCTTTGAGTTCGGAGCCATTGCTTGTCGGAGCCATGACTGTCGGTGTGTCGGATCCGACACCTTCCCTTTCGGCTCCGTCGTCTGCTCCGATCTCCTCCTTGGAGGGATCTCGGCGCCGGGCTTCCCTTGTCTGCTCCGAGGGGGCGAGTGGCATCGGACCCTTGTCCGACCCCACTCTCCCTCTCGGGGCTTCGGTGCTGGTGAGTTCGGCTCCGACATCGGCTTCGGAGACGTCCCTGTCTGTGCCAGGGGTGGTCCTTGTCTCTTCGGAGCGGGGGCCTCTGGCCTTGCCTGACAGGGGTGCCTTCGAGGTCATGCGGAGCGTGCTGGAACCAGTGTCTGCCCCACAGTCGGCTCCTTCAGCCCCCCCCCCCCCCCATTTACAGTGCCTGCTGTGATTTCTACTCACCCCCTTGCCTTAGACCGCAGAGAGCCAACTCCTCAAGTTTCCCCATTGGGAATTTCCTCCTCTTCCGAGGCCTCTCCTGACCCGGTAGGAGATCCCCCTAGGAAGAGGCAGTGCAAGAGGAAGCACATTGACTCCCCTGAGTCTATCACCTCTGACACTGACTTAGAGGAATCTGAAGGTTCCCCTCGATCCCCCTCTGAGGATGTCTCCTTTGCTGACATCCTTGAGATCCTCAAACAGAGGGGGAACTGGCCAGCCCTTAACCCTTCGGAGGATGAGTCAGTGTATCTTGAGGCGTTTGGCTCTCGCTCTTCTACCTCCTGGGTGGTCCCCTCTTCGACCCCCTTATGGAAGTGGTGGCAAGGAAGGCTTGGACTGCTCTTAATTCAGTGGAACCCACCCCGAGGAAACCATCTAAATTTATTACTGCCCCTAGAGGTAAAGATTTTTTATCCAAAGGTGTCCCTGTTGATGCCATGGTGGTGGCTGTGGCCACTAAGAAGGAGTTAGCCGATCCTTCAGTTCCTGTCCATCCTCCTAATAAGGAATCTAGGACCATGGACAGGTACGGCAAGCGGATGTTCTCATCAGCGACCTTTTCAATGCGTTCGCTGAATTACTTATGCCACTTCACTCCTCTCCAGAGAGATTTACTCAAGGATATGGGTGAACTGATAAAGGATCCTACAGCTGAGGGGTTCAAAGACACAATGAACTCCCAGTTGGCAACCCTGAATTCCATTGTTAACTCCTCCATGCGGCTGGTCTCATATGCTGCAGATGGGGCGAGTAGAGCCGCAGGCACAGGTGTTGCCTTACGACGTCACGCCTGGATGCGGCTATGCAACTTTACGGACCCTTTCAAGGCGTCCTTCACCAATTCTCCCTTTGATGGATCATCCTTGTTTGGTCCACAGGTGAAGGATACATTGACCAGGTGCGAGGTAGAGGGTAAGACTCTCTCTGCCGTAGGAGTCTGTTTTTCTACCCCTTCTAGACCCTATCCCAAAGGTCAGAGGGGAGGAAAGATGTGGTTCCGCAAACAATCCCAGGGAGTCTCATCTGACGCACAAGGTCGATTCCCCTCTAGAGGCAGAGGGGGGAATAATAATAGACGCCGCCCTAGAGGCAGAGGAGGTCCACAAAACCAGGGTAGCAGAGAAATGTTCTCTGATAAACCCTTTCAGCATCCCTGAGGGGCTGCCCGGCTGTCCACCTTCGGAGGCAGTCGGGGGAAGGTTATCCCTGTGCCCAAAAGCCTGGCTTTCCCTTACTCAAGACAAATGGGTACAGTCGATCATATCCGAGGGTTACAAAATTCCCTTTATTCACATCCCATCCCAACCCAAAAGATCCCTTCCAGACATTCCACCCGGTCTAAGGGAACAAGCAGCATTAGAAATTTCAAAGCTGCTATCAAAAAGAGCTATCCAATCAGTCCCAGCAGACCAGCAAGGATCTGGAATCTACTCCAAATTCTTTTTGGTACCAAAAAACAACAGGGGACTGGAGACCCATACTGGATCTCAGCTACTTAAACAAGTATGTCAGGAAAACAAAATTCCGGATGGTCACACTTCAGTCCTTTCTACTCTTCTTGGGTCAGGACAATTGGATGTGCTCGATAGATCTTCAGGGCGCATACTACCACATCAAGATGAACAGACGCTCCAGGAGATATCTCCGCTTCAGGCTGGGAGCCAGTCACTACCAGTTCAGGGCCCTGCCTTTTGGTCTCACTACAGCCCCCCGTGTGTTTACCAAATGCATGGCAGTGGTTGCGGCTCACTTGAGACGTCAGGGATTCCAGGTGTTTCCATATTTGGACGACTGGCTCCTTACCGCCACCACCAGACATCAGCTTCTTCTATCCAGGGACTTCACCATCCAATCTTGCCAAGCTCTAGGCATTTCGATAAATTTTGAAACATCTGTCTTGTCGCCTTGTCAATCTAAAACCTTTATAGGCGCCACCTTAAACACACTCAATCTTTCAGCCAGACTCAGAGCAGAGAGTGTCAGATATTCAAAAACAAGTTTCCCTTTTCTTACAATGCAACAAAGTCAAAGCCAGATTAGTTTTGAAGGTGTTAGGACTCATGGCAGCAGCTATTCCCTTTCTCCCCTTTCTCCCCTTGGCTCGCTTTCACATGAGGATCCTCCAATGGATGCTGTTTACTCAATGGTCCTTTCAACAGCTCCCGATGTCCCATGCCATTTTGATAACTCGATCATGCAAGAATCAACTGTCTTGGTGGATCACATCATCTCAACTTCTCCGAGGAAGACCTTTCACCCCCCCCCCCCAGTCGCCACGTTGACAACAGACGCCTCCCTGATCGGGTTGGGGGGGGGGGGCATTATCAGGGCAGGACAGTCCAAGGGACGTGGCAACCTTTCAAGTGCCACTTGCACATAAATGTCTTGGAGATGAGAGCAGTGCTTTTAGCGTTGCAAGCCCTTCACGACTCTTCCCACTGGGACTATTGCAATTCAAACTGACAACATGTCCGTAGTGTGGTACATCAACATAGAAGGCGGAACCATATCGTACCTCTTATGTTGAGAGGCTCTCAGACTTTGGCAATGGGCGATCTCTTCTCAGCGTTTTCTGATAGCAACGCACATTCCCGGGAAATCCAACGTTATTGCACACAAATTGAGCAGAGCAATTCTCATGCCCCACGAGTGGTCTCTAAAGAAATCAGTTCTAGAAGAAGTATTCCTAAGATGGGGCCAGCCTTGCTGCGATCTTTTTGCTACTCCCCAAAACAGCAAGTGTCACGACTTCTTCACTCTTTTCCCGTTACCAGGCCATCCCACCAGAGACGCTCTAGTTCACGATTGGCCCCAGGGACTTCTGTATGCTTTCCCCCCTTTCCACTGATATCTCAACTAATTCAGAAAGCCATCGCCTTGAGAGTGACAATGATCCTCATTGCCCCTTACTGGCCTCGACAGATACGGTTTCCGTTTCTTCATCGTTACCTTTTGGAGCAGCCTTGGCATCTGGACCCAATACCAGATCTGATAACCCACCAAATCAGGTCAGCTGCACCAATCTCTGCTTTCTCTAAACCTCACAGCATGGTTTCTCCGATTCCAACCTTAGCCAGGCTTCCCTCAATATCTCCCTCGGTCCGAAATATCTTGATAGCCTCTCATAAATCTTCTACCCGGAAGATTTATAGTAGCAAATGGAAACGCTTCTCCTTTTGGGCAACGTCAAAAAACATAGATCCCTTTACAGCTCCTATCCAGTCTATTCTAGATTTTCTAGCAGAACTCTTTCATTTAGGATCATCTGCATCTACCATTAGAGTTCAATTGGCTGCCATATCTAATTTTCATGTTGGTGGCTCGGGAGTCTAGCATCTTGGCTCTCAAACTCTCTAAAGCCTTTTTAAGGGGCGTATTTCTTCTCAAACCTCCAATCAAAGATCCCACGCCTCAATGGGATTTGAACTTGGTTCTGGCATCCTTAATCCTTCCGCCCTTCGAACCGGAAGCTTCATGTTCTCTGAAGTTGCCTTCTTGGAAGACACTTTTTCTAGTAGCTATAACTTCAGCGAGAAGGGTATCTGAACTCCATGCTCTGTGCAGTTGTCCTCCTTACTTAGTGTTTCACAAAGATAGGGTATCCCTCCGTACTAATCCATCCTTTTTGCCCAAAGTTTCCTCTCAAGTAAACCTAAACCAAATTATTGACCTCCCCATCTTTTTCCCTAACTATTCAAACAGGTCGGAACAAAAGCTACATTTTTTGGATGTTCATCGCCAACTTAGGTATTACTTAGGACTAAACAATTCACGAAATCTAATCAATTGTTTCGGTCATATGCGGAAGGAAAATTGGGCCTTCCTGTTACTAAAGTATCCCTCTCTAGATAGCTCACCTCTACAATTACCTTCATCTATGAGATAAGACATCAAAAACTACCCTCAATACCTAGAGCTCATTCAACTAGGGCATTAGCTACATCCGTAGCTTTTCAGGATAGGCTGCCAATAGATTCCATTTGTGCAGCAGCCACCTGGGCTTCTCCTCATACATTCATTTCACATTACAAATTGGGCATGGTTTCCAGAAGCCGTGCCAATTTTGGTTCCACTGTTCTCAAGAGTCTGTTCCTATAGGCCACCCGGGATAAGGTGCTAGGGATGCGGTCCCATCCAGCAAGAATGAAGGCGAGATGGACAACTTAACATTAAGAAGTTATGTACCTACCATAACGTTCCATGTTAGTTGTCTTCGCCTTCTTCTTAAGGCCCCACCTCCTTCCCCCAAGCCTGGACAGACCGACAGGAATTCAGTTTGTGTTCTTCCTCTAGAAGTCGTCATTCCCACACGTTCTTCCACCTCTTTTTCTCCTTTCTTAGGTCTGCAATACCTTTCACGCAGGTTGTTTTGAGGTGGGTTTCCCTACTCCGGTCTATGGAGACTAGGGTTGCTTGGTATAGCTATCAAACGAGATCTGAGTAGTTACCGCCTAGCATTGTGGGATATAGGGGAGCCTTGAGCCGGTGGAATTAGCTCTCGAGCTTTAGTATTGGCCGAGTCGGAGCCGAGGATCGGCTCCGAACCCATCCAGCAAGAAAGAAGGCGAGAAGAAGACAGCTAACATGGAACGTTATGGTAGGTACATAACTTCTTATTTTCCAGTGCTTCAAGAAAAGAAGAGTGGGAGTCCTGGGGCATGGTGAGGGGTCTGTAGCAAGCTACTATCTGGATTGTGGTCTTGCCCAGAGTTAGTTGAGCTTTGATAATCTTGGATGCATTATGCTGCGCAACTAGCCTGGAGGTGTGGATATCCGTAATGAATATGGACACGCCTCCGCCTTTAGTGTTTCTCTCCGGGTTAGTTGGCCTAAAGCTGTGGTATGAATTATAGCTTGGTAATGCAGGGGTGCTCTCTGGAGCTTTGAACTAGGTCTCTGTCACTGCACAGATGTCTTTGTTCTCCATTTTAAGGAGTACCTTGTGTGAGTGTATTTTTAGGTTTAGACTTCTAGCATTGAGTAGCATTACCCTCCGATTTTGCTTGCTTGTACCTGTTATGTTGGTGAATTTGTCATTTAAGCCTTGCCTAAAAAAGGCACTATAGGGGTGGCAAGAGCCTTTGCCAGTATCCGGAATCCCAAGGGCAACAGGTGCAGGCCATCTCTGGCAAAGCATCGTTGTCTGTCGATCATGTCATCCCAGGCAGGCAGATACTGGATTCCCTTAGAATGATACCAGAAGCTTAGCCAATTGTTGAAGTCAGTCATTTTGTTCTTGTACTGTGGTATCATTCAGGGCGATGGCAGGATGCAACTCAGGGCTTGGGTCATACCTGCCTGAGCTACAAGATCGGAGAGCTCCTCCATGTCTCTCTTCGTGTAGTCCAGGGAGATGCGTCTTATGTCATTCACACCAATGTGGATAATGATAGTCATATTTCTAGTAGTGGAGTGACCGGAGTGCCTGCGTTATGTTACGGATCCTGGCACCCGTCAGGCAGCTGACAGTAACTTTCTTCTTGTTTAGCCTGGTGAGTGGAACATCAGTGTGCCTGACTATAAAGTCACCTATGACTAGAGTGTTTGGTTCGTTATGCATTATTTGCTGTAGTTGAGTGGCACACTGAGTTTGTGGGCTGTGTGTCATTTGTGCTGTGTTGGGGAGGTGGAAGTTTCTTGCAGTTCTGCTTTGGAGGTCTTGGTTGTTTGGGCAGATTGTTATCGAGAGCCTGTGTGAATGTTGGCGTGTGTTTTGTGCTTCTATGTGTGTGTTTTCGTGGTTTAGGTTTTGAGGGACTATGTGATGAGTGTGGTGTGGTGTATGTGTTTACCTTCTCCTCTTGACTGTCTAGACCAGTCTTCGGTGGAGAGAGCTTTGCTTCCAGTTTGACTGTATAAGTGCATCTCTTAGGTTGTAGTTTTGGATGGTAGGAGGAGAGGGTTGTCTGTGTACATGAGGCAATTGATGCATTATCCCAAGATGCCCAGATTCATCATGTAGACAGGAGAAGGCACCGGCAGCTGACCTTTAGACATGCCTGGATAGGTGCTTATTAAGTATAAAAAGTGTTTCCTCTAGTTAAGTGAGGAAAGTTGATTGCTGTAGTAATTTATAGCTTATTTAGTGCTTACGAGTTCTCAACAAGTGCTGAGCTCAAAGAAACAGATTTGAGTGATAAAACTTAAAAGCTGGCTGATTACAAGTGAAAATTTGAGGAGCAGACTTTATGGCGCCAGGAATAGTTTAACCCTAGTTTATTGGGGGGCTCAGGAGCTTACAAACAGTCCTGAATACAGCAGATCTGTATCTGGATTAGACTTGTTACAGGGGCGAAACAAGCTTAGAATTGTTTTTTTCAGTAAAGTGGGAATGGAGAAAGCTGGAACAGAAGTTAATTCTAGGTTAAGAATCTGAGTGGGTTTGCCTTCAGAAATAGATTGAGTGAACTAATGACACTAGACTGGGAGGAGCATCACAGATCAAATATACAGTATGGGTGGGCAACTGCAAAGCCACCAAGCATAAGAACACCACAACAATAGAAAGGGGGTTGGGAAACTATTACAGCTACTAGCTGTAGCCACTAAATGAGGCTTTTAAACAGATCAAGGAGCAGGCAGACTCTAGAGAATGCATTTAACTGCAAACATACTAGAACACAGAAACTTCCAAAAAAAAATGCACAGAAAAGCACGGATAGAGCACTCACAAACAGAAAATACAACTTAGTATGAAAAAGCAGTTTGCAGTTAAGTAATTCAGTAAACATGCAGTTAGAGTAATGAAACAGTGTGTAACAATGAAAAATACAGTTAAAACTGTATAAAACAGTACATAAATGCAATAAAATAGTAAAAAAAGCTTTATAACAGTGCAAAATGTAGTAGATTAACTGTATAGCACAATTATAAACATTATAGAAGTGGAATTCAATGAAATAAGTATAAGAAATAACTTATCCTGCTCTGGGAATCTTAATGAATTTTTGCTTAGTTTCAATAATGAATTACCATCCACTGCCTGATAAATATTCTCTTCATTGATGGTGGTTTAACAGTGCTGCTTCTTGTTTGGGCCAGTCAGAGTTCATAGCTTTCTCATAGATATACTACTTTGTAGAAGTGGAATTGGAAATTGAGGACTAGTCGACTAAAGATGATAGTCAGTGGCTCAGTAGATTTCATGTTTGCGTATAATGCTGTGATTTCTTTCTCCCCACCATAGTCTTGGTATCATAGTACAGTACTGTTACGTAAGTCATAACAGACCACACTACTGGGGTGCTGTCTTTTGAATTAAGATTTTAGAATTTTTTTTTTTGTTGTGTTTTGGCTGTTAGTTTCCAAGGCACTTACAAGTGAACATTAGGAGTGTTCTTATGAAAATTAAATTTACAGCCGTTAAATAAACAAATGTAACAAAAATCTTAAGGGAAAGAAAAGTTCAAAAACAGATATGTATTCTTTCTGAAACTTTTAACATTCTCCATTATTTTATTAAGCATTTTCTTTGCTTTGTTTGCCATGTCCCTTAAAAAGAAAACACAATCCTGTTGTGTATTATTTCTTCACATTGTTGTTTTATTTTTTTCAGTTTCCTTTAAAAATCTCCTTTGATTTTTGAGCTTTGATTCTCTTAATTTTTGTCAATTTTGATGTTAAAACAAACCCTCACAACATCTTGTCCATATGTACTATGCTATGACTGTATCCAATGCAGTCATTCTGATTTCATTTACATTTCTCATCAAGTAAAACCCTACGTGCATCTTCTCTGTAGTTTCCTTATATTTAAGCAATCAAAAAAGAAATTGGGTTAATTTGCAGAGTAACATTTTTGTAGGCAATTTGTACTCTTTCGTCTTGTGTTCATATTTCATTGTTTCACTCCATGCTTCTCATTAGATTGCATTCAAGCAAAAATTGTATTTTTCATCCTATCATCTTAAATGAAAACCCACCCACAGACTCAAAATAAATTCTTATTTCATCATGGTTTGGTGTTTCCTACATTATAACAACTCTGGGACTATTTACAGGTTTTTAAATATTTTATAAGTAATTTCGAAGTCTGATTATCATCTTGAAGTGATTCTGATACCTCTAGATACCCCACAGTGCATAGGGTTGCCACCTTTTCAAATGTCCAAAGTGGGACATTTTTGGTACAAATGTCAGAATTTGCAGGCCGAAACATCCCCATGGCCAGTACGAAGGACATAACTTCACTTTTTTGCCTAAATAAAAGCTTATTCTTATAGCATTTTAGTTGCTTATTCTGATGTTCTTCATCTCACATTGCTGCAGTCCTTACACTTGGGTAGTCCGCTGTCCTCGGTCGGCCCGAATATCAAAGTATAAGGCTGACGTCGGTCAAGGCGCATTTGACTGACATCAGGACGTCAGGGTACAAATGCGCATGACCGACGTCATATCCTCAGTCTTTTTTGCCGCATGGTCCGATGCAGAAGCAGTATTGCAAGTGCCGGTTGGCGTTCTGAAATTTTTCGTTTTCGGAGTTTCAGACAGAGTCAAAGTTGGCTAAGTACCCCGTTGGGGAATATTTTAGTTTTTTCTTGCCTCAGTGGTTTACCGGATGTCAGAAAAAGTGAATAATTGTATTTCTTGTGGGAAACAGATACCGCATAGAGACTATCATACTTTGTGTATTCCTTGTTTAGGGCCTGAGCACGACGTTGTTGGGTGTCGCTCTTGTGCTAGATTTAATAGGCGCACTATAAAGAGGAGATTAGATTGTGCCAGGTTAGTCTTTGGGAAGCGGTGCAATTATAAAATGCCGTCGGATGCTCCGGCCCGCTTCTTCAAGAAGCACAAGGACAAAGCAGTGAAGCCTAGGCTAGAAGAACCGTCCTGCGGACGCCGGTTCTTTAGAGGTGTCGGTGGAGCCGGTGGTTCCACCGGAGGTTTCTTTGGGATCCCAGGGAGAGACCTTGTTATTGCAGGATGTGGCCTCTCAGGAGGCAGGTCAGGGTGATGGGGCTTCTCAGGTTACTATACTCCCCTCCCTGCCTAGGGTGGTTAGGCCCTCTCCTTCTGTTTCCAAGGCTTCTCCTAGAGGCAGGCCAGGTTTAGCTTCAGTTGGTGTCACCCCTAGTTCTTCTGGAACTGTGCCCAAGAAGCATATGCTTAAAATGGCAGAAGATTTGATTACTCTGATTAGGGGTTCTTTGCCCCCTCCTGATAAGAGACCTAGGGTGGAGCCTGAGCTAGGGAGTTTTGAGCAGGCTTCGGATGTTTCAGAGTCTTCGGCTGAAGACTTGCAGGAGTACTCTCCTTATTCTGATTCTGATGTGGATGATTCTACTCCTTCTTCTCCTCCTGAGGATTTTTCTTTTTCAGAAACTCTTCATTCCATGAGGGAGCATTTTAAGTGGGAAGGTCAGGACTTCTCTGATTCCAGGAAAAGGCTTAGGGAATTTTTGTTTTTACCCCGGCATAGGCCTTTGGCTATACCTCCTGTTTTGGATGTAGTGGAAGATGTTTTTACAGAGGCTTCTCTTAATCCTGATTCTTTGCCTCCTGCTCCTGTTAAACCGGATAGGTATTACAGGGTGCCTGAGGTTCATAAGTATCTTTTTAAGAGTCCTAGGGCAGACCCAGAAACTGTTAGCCAGGGACCTAAAGGTGTTAAGGCTTCTGTTGTCAAGAATCCGGTTCCTGCAGATAAAGAAGCCAGGGCCTTGGATAGATGGGGAAAGAAAGTTTATACTTCTTCCACTCTAGCTATGAGGGCTTTGAATTGCCAGTTTCACATGTTAAAATACCAAAACTATCTCCTTTCACAGTTGAAGTCTAAGGTTGATGCTCTGGCGGAAGGTATTGATTGTAAAGAGTTACAAGATTTAGTACATGTTTCTGAACAGGTGGGTAAGCATTCCTTGCAATGTGGTTTTGATGCTGTACAGGCCTCGTCTAGGGTGGCTGCCACTGGGTCAGTTCTTCGCAGGCACGCCTGGCTGAGGGATCAAAATTTATCTGACCATGTTAAAACAAGGATTTTAGATGCTCCTTTACAATCTGATGTGTTGTTTGGTTCTCCTGTTGAGGCAGTTTTAAAGAAGATGGAAGACAAGGCTAAGTCTATGCAGACTGTTAAAGATTTTTTGCAGGTTCAGCCTCCAAAGTTTAGTAGAAATTGGCCTGCTAAAGGGTGGACGTATCCTTCTTATGATTCCCAGTCTAGGGGTAGATCTAGACGTGGTAGGGGCAGAGCTCAGGGCTCTTTCAGGCCTAGAACAGGGAGTTCTCCTGCACAGTCTTCGGGTGAGGGCAGGGGTCAGTCCTTTCGTAAACAGACCCAATGACCTACCTTTTCAGCTGCCAGAGCCTTCTCGTCTGGCAGCACCTTTGGGAGGAAGGTTGGCACTTTTCGAAGAAAATTGGAGTTTAATTACCCAAGACAGATGGGTATTGGATATCATACATCAAGGTTACAGGTTTTATTTCCATACCTTGCCTCCTTTCAGAGGCATGCCAGACGTTCCTCCTCAACAAAGAATAGAGGCTCACAAGCAAATTTCTCTGTTACTTCAACTAGGGGCCATGCAGCCGGTCCCTATGCCAGAAGTGGGCCTAGGATTTTATTCTCGCCTGTTCCTAGTACCAAAGAAGGGGAACACGTGGAGACCAATTTTGGATTTATCTATCCTCAACACTTATCTGGACATTCCCAAGTTCAAAATGTTGACGTTACAACAGCTTTTACCTCTGCTGGGCAAAGATCATTGGATGGTAACTTTGGATCTCAAGGAGGCTTACCTTCATGTTCCTATCAGACTAAGTTGCAGGAAGTATCTGCGTTTTCGAGCTGGGACTTCTCACTATCAGTTTTCTGCATTGCCCTTTGGCTTATCTACTGCACCCAGAGTGTTCACGAAAGTTCTGGCTCCAGTGATGGCTTTCTTCAGGCTAAAAGGAATACAGATCTATCCTTATTTGGACGACTGCCTGATTCTGGCTCAAGGAAGGGAAGAGCTTCTTCATCATTTGGAATATGTGATAGCAGTGCTAAGATGCCTGGGGTATTCTGTGAACGAAATAAAGTCCAGTCTAGTACCCTCTCAGGACATGTGCTTTCTGGGTGTAAGACTGAATACAGCATCCCAGATGGCCTTTTTAACCCCGGACAAACAAAAGAGTCTTTCCCTTTACTTCCATCAACTATCTCATCAGTCCGGGCTGACTGCAAGGACAGTCCTTCAAGCCTTAGGGTTCATTGCATCTTGTATTCTGGTGCTTCCCAATGCCAAACTGCATATGAGGAAGCTGCAATGGTATCTCAAAAATGTATGGACACAGCACTGCCAGGATCTGGACACTGTCATTCAAATAATACCTTGCATTCAAAAGGAATTTTTGTGGTGGGCTCAGGAATGTCACCTAAACAAGGGACTCTCTGTGACCCGGCCAGAGGCGAGTCAGATTTTAACGACAGATGCCTCAGACAAAGCTTAGGGAGCTCATCTAAATGGAAAGTGGATACAAGACAAGTGGCCTGCCAGACTACAACATCTACATATCAACCTGAAGGAGATGTTAGCAGTCCAGTTTGCATTAATAGCTTTCAAGGATTTACTTCTTCCAGGGCAGGTGTTGATTCTAACAGACAACACAACTGTCATGTGGTACATCAACAAGCAAGGGGGAACACATTCTTATCCTCTATGCAGGCAAGCAATGATTTTGTGGGAGACTGCTCTCAGTTTACAGCTCAATCTTCAGGCAAGGTTTCTGCCAGGAGCACAGAACTCCTTAGCAGATGTGTTGAGCAGACTAATTATGGATCCCCACGAGTGGAAATTGGATCCTCATGTATTTCAGAAATTGACAGTGTCATGGGGAACTCCAGACATAGATCTGTTCGCTTCTCCACTAAACCATCAGCTGCCAAAGTTTTGCACAAAAGGTTTCATCCCACAGCTTGGAAAGTGGATGCTCTTTCTTTCAATTGGAGCAATCTTCATGTGTATGCCTTTCCACCTCTGCCTCTCCTCCCAAAGGTACTTCTAAAGGTCAGACAGGACAAGCCAAGGATGATTTTAATAGCTCCAGATTGGCCTCGACAGCACTGGTACCCATTACTGAGAAGTCTGGTACGGAAGCCTCCATGGCCTTTGCCTTCGATTCCACACCTGTTGTCACAGGAGGACAGCCATTTGCTCAATGTCAAACTTCACTCTCTTCACCTAACAGCCTGGCAAATTCTGTTTTGAACCATAGAGGGTCTCAACTTCCACAACAAGTTTTGAATGTGATTTTGGAAGCTAGAAGGCCTAGTACAAGGAAAGTGTACGCAGATAAATGGAAGAGATTTTTATTTTGGAGTGCAGCAAAGGATTTTGATGTTTCTGAGCCTAATTTAAGTGTGGCTCTTCAATATCTTACTGAGTTACTGGACAAAGGTTTGTCCTTCTCTTCTATTAAGGTTCATGCTGCAGCAATTTCAGCTCACTGTGAATGTGACCCTCCATTGTTTTCTCATCCTTTGTTCAAGCAATTTCTTAGAGGGCAAAGAATACAAGACCCCCAATGAGAGCTCCTACTCCTGCTTGGGATCTCAATTTTGTGTTGGAGAAACTCACTCTACAACCTTTTGAGCCTGCAGCTACTTCTGAGTTGAAATATTTATCATGGAAGACTGCCTTTTGTTGGCCATTACCTCTGCAAGAAGGGTTTCTGAATTACAGGCCCTTATGGCGGTTGAGCCTTTCTTGATTTTCCATAAGGATAGGGTATCTTTGCGTACTAATCCTTCCTTTATGCTTAAGGTGGTTTCTAGTGTGGCTTTAAACCAAACTATTCATTTGCCTACTTTTTATGCAAATCCCCAAAATAAAGGGGAAAAGATTTTGCACACTTTAGATGTACACAGGCAGTTGCGATATTATTTGGACAGAACTAAAGGGTTCAGGCAGTCTCAGCAGTTGTTTGTTTCTTTTGCTTTGAGTTCTCAGGGCAAGCCTGTGTCAAAACAAACTATTTCTAAGTGGATTGGGCTTTGCATTGCTTTCTGTTATTCCCATCATGGCAAGGAGATTCCAGCTGGGATTAGGCCTCATTCCACTAGGGCTACTGCCACTTCGACAGCCTTTTGAGGGGAGTGGCAACCAAGGATATTTTGGAGGCAGCTACTTGGAGTTCAGTGCATACTTTCTCTAGGCATTATCACCTGCCACTTTACTCTAAATCCAGGGCTGGTTTTGCCACTGCTGTTTTGCAGGGCATTTTGGCAGCTCCTGCTTCCTTGTAGTTTGGCCATCCTCCCTTACCTCTGCTTTGGGATTCTACCCAAGTGTAAGGACTGCAGCAATGTGAGATGAAGAACATAGTACAGTTTTGTACCTACCATAAATGTAGATGTTCGAAGATCCACATTGCTGCAGTCCAATTTACCCTCCCTCCTTCCCCTCTGTAGTTAGAGGTGGTTGTGTGGGTTGGGTTGTAAATTTGGTGTATATTGTATATATTGTACATATAATTAGTGCAAGGGTGGTTGGTTGTTTGTTTGCTGTTTTTTGGTTTTGACCTTTATTTTTAGGGTCTTCTGACATCTGGGGCAAGAAAAGACTGAGGATATGACGTCGGTCATGCGCATTTGTACCCTGACGTCCTGATGTCAGTCAAATGCGCCTTGACCGACGTCAGCCTTATACTTTGATATTCGGGCCGACCGAGGACAGCGGACTACCCAAGTGTAAGGACTGCAGCAATGTGGATCTTCGAACATCTACATTTATGGTAGGTACAAAACTGTACTTTTCTTATAACATTTACATGTTTCAGGTGCAGAATAACTGTTTTATACAACTATTTCATAAAATATAGGAAATTATTTTGTCCTAATAATCTCAGGACATTTGCCAATTTTACAAATTCTTTGCAGGACACAACTGCTGAAGAGGGGACTGTCCCTTGCAAAGTGGGACAGGTGGTAACCTAACAGTGCAGTGTTTGTCTTGTTCATTTTTATCATCATACAGGCCTCTTTCTTCCTAAAGTTCCAGTCAGTGCTTTGATTTTACATGCATACACTGCTGTCTTTCAGTTTTAAGTAACATTTCAAGTCTTTCAGTGACTACTTAAAACACAAACCGTGCAGATGCCACAGAACTGACTGTCAAAGTGCTTTTTTACTGCTGCTGCTTTTTAGAATGGCTAAACTGCAGTCTTTTGTAAAACCTGAGTTGTACTACTTTGACACATCTCACATTCCCCTTCACACCTAATTTCCCTAGCTGTCAAAGTGCTAAGGGTAATTTGAACTGTTACCTGCTGTGATTGACATCTCACAGCAGGAGACTTGACTCGTGTACTGTTTCCTTGTTCTAACTTATACTTTCTTTATGGGTAGGGGAAGGACCAGGAAGCTGTGACATCACAGCATGGGTGGGTGTTTAGGACTGTCGTGGTGGTGTCAGTTTGGGAAGGGAATTGGGCAGAAAACTACCTGTATTCATTGGCCTTGACACCAATGAATTGGAGACTGCAGCAAGCTTTTCCAGGGTGGGATAAAAGTTTTTTTGAAAGTGAAACCACCTCAGTACGGTAAGATACTGTTCTAGTTGAGAGGAACAGGGAACAGTCAATTTAAAATATTTTAAATGCTGTATTGTTTGCTCATAGAAGGGACTGTAAATAGAGAGAAAACAGAGAAGTTGAGCATTTAATAATAGAATCACGTTGTCCTTTAATGTGCTGCTTTTGTTCATCATTAAAACAAATCAAGTTGTATCAAAAGATGTTCATCATAATGCTTTTTAGTTTATTCAGAGTATGAATGGGATGAAACCTCAGCACTTACGTAATGAGTAATAGCTGGACTGAAGTCCTCTGGCCTCACTTGTAGAGCAGTTTGACATTTCCCAGGTAGGGTTATGTTTGCTTCTGTACTGCACTTGTGGAGAATCCCAGCTCAATAGGAGAGTGTACCTCATGCCGTCTTCAGTACTTTTTTGTTGAAATGAATAGTTTGCATTTTATATGGGGTTTGTCTAGTAAATGGAAGCAGAGTTAGTACTTGTTTAGCTCCTGGCTTTCTTGTTATTCTGATGGTTGTTTAGCAGTGTGTTTTGCTTTGATTTCATCATGAGATTTTTCAGGTGACTAACTGTATTCCTGAAAAAATCACCAGCAAGTGTTCCCATTGAAAGGCAGACCCCCCCCCCCCTTAAGGATTATCATTTGCAGTGGGGTTTTTTTGCGTAGGAGTGAAGCGTGGTATGGTAAAATGGGATCTTGTAACAAATTGCTTTTGGGAAGGACATTTCCATTGTTTCACCCCATATCAAATGAAGTGGTATCTGTTTGCACAATTTTAAAATTAATAGCTGGTAGGCTATGATGTTTAAAGGGTGGTATTGGAAACCATATATAAATATTGATGTTAATTATGTAATTTATTATAATAAAGTATGAAAGAGTTCTGGGTGAAAGCTGTCAGACCGTGTGAAGTTCTTTATTCCCCTTTCTTTTTTAAATGTATTTGCTCTGAATTAACATGTGCAGGTGAACCTGAGTGGTTGATGTACTTTATATTTCCCCATCTTGCAGTTTTATTTTTGAGGATTCTCGGCCTCAAGTCCCCAAAACACCAGATGGGTACAATATACTAGAACAGTTCCAGCACTTTATACAAACCTTGTAGCAGACCCTGATATTACTTCTGTAGAAGCAGCTGGAAGTGACATTTCCTTATCTAAATTACCTTTCCTTGTGGCAGAGAAATTTTAATACTGGACATAATTGCAGTAAGTATGTATACCTGGGATGTACCCTTCCATCATAGTGGCAGGGCCTTCATTTTCGGAAGGTTCATTTCTAGAGGTATTTTGAAGCAGGTAAAGGAACTGTAGCCCATGGCACTTTGGGGTTTTTCTTAGGACGGAATTTCTACACTTTAGCAGGCAGCAGCCAAGGTAGGGAAAGCTGTAATGAAATGTAGAAGTGTTACGGTTGATGCATTGTTTAGGGCTACTGCACACAGTCACCCTTTGGCATGCCTGGTTGTGTATAGCCCTGTCCCAAGGGTGCTGAGAAAAAGCTTCATAGTGCCACACTGGATAAATAAAACCAGTTTTGAAGCCCTTTGTCAGGAATTCTGTAAAAAAAAAAAAAAAAAAAAAAAAAAAAGGAAGCTGGTCAGGACCATGCATTGTGACAAACATATTTTAAATCCTCTTTACCTACCCCTGTAGAAGGCAAGCAAAGCATGAGTAATGCAGGTGATGCAACCAGTTTGAAAGGAGGTGGTCTTGGAGGGATAAGAGAAGCCACCTCAGACAACTGGGATGCAAGTCTGGGACAGATCTCCCATGCAGCCAGTAATAGAGGCAGCATTGAGCTGTGGCTGCTTCTCTTCCCCAAACCCCTTCCATCTTCCTTTAAACAGCTTTGATGAGGGGATCTTTTCAAAGTAGTGGTTCCTCCTGACCTTGGACAAATTGGGTAAAGGAGAGTGTTTATATTTGGTAATATGCTTATTTCTGTTCCTTGTTGAGCATAATCATCTTAGAGTCATGTGCTACATTTTTTTGCCCATTTTTGGGTAATTGCTAGCAAAGCCGAAGTTATTCCATCTGTGTAAAAGTTTTCACTCAACCTTTGAAATACCAGGAAAAGAAGCACTGAAGACTTTGCTAATTTGTCTGATACGAATAAATGGTTTGGCAATTAAAAAAACAACGCGGAGAGAGAGATACTTACAAATATTTGAATGTGTAGTATTTTCTTATAATAATGGGTATTACTTAAATAAGCTTGACAGTGTTGCAAGTCTTCAAAACATTATTTCTTTTCTAATATCAGAGAAGTCTACTAGATTTAGTGTTTTTCCTGTGGGCATAAAATTCCACTACAAGAACCCCACTCTTTGCATGTACTGCTTTGCGCCTCCTCACGTGCAGAATACCAGCAGCGTTTGTGCTGCCCTAGGCACAAGGGCTGTCCAGGGAAGAAAAAAAAATCTTATTCTGAAAGAACTTCTTCCCCATCTGACAGGGTCCAAAATGTCCACTGTTCTGAAGACACCCTGTCCTTCTGCCGAAAAGAAGAGAGAGTAAGTGAGTGGTTTAAGGAAAGAGGGGAAAAAGAGATGGAGACAAGTGGAAGGAAAAATGTTAGGAGAAAGTTTGAAAATAGATGAGAAGAAAGGATAGACACAGGAAATAAAAGGTCTCCGGATCGGAGTGCTGTTTCGGGTGAAGCATCTGAGTTTTCGAGGCAGTCTGATCCTGCTGCTTCCAGGACCCAAACTTCCTCCCTGAAAACTTACTTTTCTCCGGACTGGTCAGCTCCAGTCTTCAATCCCCGATACTTCAAACACTATCATCAAGACCTCCATCATTAGCTTCTTCTTGGTTTGGTTAGTCCACTAGAACTTTAACCAAAATGGTTGTTGACCATATGAAGAAGTTTGAGACAGATTCATCTAGTAGTCTTCATGGCTCCACCCGTGAGGAGAAGACCAGAATCAGACCCTTTGACACTGGCCATACTCATTCTGATGTCTGCCTTTCTGCAGCAGATTTATATGGGTCCCAACCCCCTGCTGTACTAGTGTCAGATCCTATAGCCTTGAAGACTTGGCTTCAACGTCTTCCCTCACTTTCTCTACACTGATGCATTTGAGTCAAGTAGAGTCTCAGATCCTTGAAGTCCTGGCACTATGGTGGAGTCAGCATTTTTGGAGCCATTCCTGCCCCTAAGCGTCTTTGTCTCTGGATAGCTCAGCTATTTGCTCCTCCTAGGAGCAGTCTGTCTTTGGAGTTGAGAAGACTACCAATTCTGTGGTTTTGGGTGGTTTTTCCTCTGCTCCATTGGCTGAATTGGCTTTCAAGGCTGTCAAGAAGACTTTGCCCAGAGTTGGATCCATCCCAACTCCTGCTGGAGCCTGTGCTACCTTCCTCTCATTCTGGTCGATGGGGATAAGCAGACGTAGTTAGCTATGAGACTGCTAGATGATCAAACTCCATGTCTGACACTGAGGTGTTTCTTTCAGAAGCTCCAAGGTGCTTTCCCTGGAAAAGGACTTGCAAGTGGAAGCATATGGACTCCTTCCCTGAGTCTGTCACTGGGGATACAGACTTAGATGATGAAGATATACCCCAAGACCCCCTCCCCTCCCCGGATGTCTCTTTTGGAGATATTCTGGAATTAACAGGGTGGGGGGAGGGGTGGTCGATAGAAGCTCATTCGAGTCTTTTTTATTTGAAGCTTTTGGGTCCAGACTTTTGACATCCTGGGTGGTCCCACCTCCTAATGCCTTAACTGATCTTGTTGTTCAGAAGGCTTGGAAGGAACCTAATATGACAGAGCCTATCCCAAAAAAGCTGGGCACGAATTTTGTTGCCCTCAAAGACGAGTCATTGGTTCGGGGGTCCCTCAATAGATGCCATGGTGGCAGCAGCAGCAGCAGCCACAAAATAGAAACTGTCGGAAGAAAGTTCCTTTGTCCATCCCCCAAACAGAGTCAGGGACATTGGACAGGGTGGGTAAATGGGCATATGCTTTACTGACATTTGCACTCAGAGCGCTGAACTACCTAGCACATTTCCAAAGAGATTTGATCAAGGAGATTTCAAAGTCTCTTCTCTAATGTAACCATGAGACTGTTGTAAAGCAGCTGATGGTGCATCTAGGGCAACCGACACAGGTATTACCATGCAATGTCATGCCTGGGTCTGGCTATGTGATTTCAACAGTAGCTTTAAGGTGTACTTCATAAATGCCCCCTATGATGGTTCCACCTTTTTGGATCAAAAGTGAAAAAAACTTTTACCAGGAACAAACAGAATGACAAGACCTTGTCTGCCATAGGGATCCATTTTTCTACTTGATCCTTTTCTAAGAATCAGAGGCGGTAAGAAAATCTGATTAAAAAAAAAGTCCCAAGGTTTTCACCAGGACACTGTTGCGACAGGCCTCTTCAAGGCAGAAGGGAAGGCAACCTGACTGGACATCACCCACGAGGCAGAGGCAGTCTGCAAAAGCATCATTTCTGTGGGCCTTTGACTAAGAAACCTTACCAGTGTCCCTGAATGTTTCTCTGATTGCACTGTGGATGCAGTTGGGGACACTTTTCCTTGCACCCTAGCAAACAATTATCTTCTGAAGGGTATTGAGGATTATCACCAGATGTACAGTACCCTTTTTTTAGATTCCCAAAGTAAGACTAAAGATGGCTGATACTCCATCTAATCAGTTGGAATTGTCAGCAACAGAGGTTTCAAAGTTTCTAGACAAGAGTTGTCCATCCATTCCCTCCCAGACCATCTAGGATTTCGAGTCTGTTAAGCTAGAAATCCTATTTGTCCAACTGCAGTAGTTTTTCCCGTTGGCTTGAGAGAAAACACTTCAATTTTGCAGTCATCCTCGTAATTTTTAGTACGTCTTGGGTTTATTCAGCTAGACTAGCTTATTGTTCTGTAAAGGTGCATGTGCTTTTTATTTTTGCATGCATCTCACTGGTGCTTCCATGTACTTGTATTAGGAATTTTTGCTTTAGTATGAACCCTTGCCCACAGGGCTCTAAGTAAGTTTAATTTGACCAAAGATCACTCGAAAGTTTTAAATTAAGGTTTGACTTGCAAGTAGAGCCAGTTTGGCTACTGTGTGACTACATTTAATATTGACCACAAAAAAGTTAAAATTACGATACCTTTTAAAAGATGTTTCATACACATTTCTGACAAGTTTATTAATGAAAAAAGAAGCAACTTATTAATGATACATGTGAAAAAGATAAAGCAAAATTCAGTAGCATAACTTTACTGACTTGCAAAGAGAAGTCTCATGTGAAATATATAGTAATTCATTACATGTTATGAAAGCTACTAAATGTACTAAAGGTAATAAAGCTTTGTAGTTATGGACAGTGAAACTTATGAGAGTTTTGAATTATGTGAACTTGATTGTTATAAACTCACAGATCTTTGTTTTATTAGACTAGTTTTATCAAGGTTATGTTGATTTTTTAAGTGGATTATCCTAAATTGGGACTATTTTTTTGTATTTCTAAAATTCACAAGGACTCTTCTGACCTGCCTTTGCCCTATTACAGTGGTAGGTAGATTACAGTAAAATAGAGCCTGTTTATTTAAATTGTTTGCTGAATCCAGTAGTTCACTAAACTATTTTAAGACTCCTAGATCTGTTATGGATTTACTCAAGAATTACAAAGTTAGAGGTTCTGAGGGTACTTGCGTATTATTGCAACCACTTAAGTACAGATTGAAACCACATTCTGAGCGGGGCAAGTGGCTCTTTTCCAAGCGATTGGTTCAGCGATCATACTCGCCTTATTTTCCATTTGACACATAGATGGCCACAAATTTGGAGAGGACAGTGTTACCATCCATGTCACTAGCACATAATTTTGGGGTTTGATTGAGGAGATTATCATAATTGTGTGTACTGCGTGGGGCTTTATGTGCTCCATGTAGTTCTACTTAAGGGAAATTATCAACATTTTTGTCAGCTTTCAAAGGCATAAACAGTTAACTGATGTCAGGGTAGTAAGCTGTGGGGGTTTTCTGATAAAGTAGTGAGCAGTGAAGTCAGTAAATAACATTTTACAATGTCAGAGTTTGTATCCTTCAGGAAACGCATGTGAAAACAACTCCTGTTATTGTCACAAGTTTGTACATGTTTTAGAGTAGCTTAAGGAGACCTTACCGGACTTAACAATTATAAACCATTTTTTTTTATTCTGCTGCTATCACTTGTTTACAGCATGCAGATTTTATTGTCTAATGTGGGCACGACCATAACTTTCCTACGGGGTGCTTAACATTTGCTAAGGTCTGATTGCGGAATTCTGACGGTTAATTTGCCTAATGGTATGCCTTGTAATTTCAGTCCATACTTACGTGGTTGCAATAATGCTCAAGTACTGTTCTGAGACTTATATTGGTTACTGTTGATGCACAAGCTTGGTACATTTCCAATTGTACAGGATGTCTGCGTAGAATATGTAAGGAATTATGCAAGTACTTTTACTAATTTGGACAGTGGCAGCATTGATATTTGTTGCCTGAGTGTTAACTAATGTTTTCTTAACTTTTTGGGGTTAAGGCTTTTCTCCAGTTGAAGGGTGTGGCAGTGGGTGCCAAGATGGCACTAGTGTTTGTCAATTTAGTTTTAAGTGGGTGGGAGCACACTTTTTTGGTCAAAAATCATTTTTATAAATATGCTTTGTTTTATAAACGTTCCATTTATTTAGTTTTTATATGGTGTAGTAACATTTTCACCTGCAGTTGCAAAAGTTCAAAAGAGACAATACTTTGAGTTAAAATGTCTATAAGGCAATTTGCAAGAAAAAAAAATAATTGTTTTCCTCACTTATAGATTAGTGAGTTCTGTACTGTAGTGTTGAATCTGCTGGAGGGACACCCCCACCCCCCTATTCACAGACCTTTTACTGCTGAAGGTGAAGCTAAATTAATACTTCAGCATATTTTACTTTAGAAGTGTAAATAAATAATTCCTGGGAAGGCAATAAAAAGCTCATAACCATAAAAATAAACAATGTGACTCAAATCACGTATTAAGAGTTCAGAGACCTTGTATATTTCGATCTGAAAATTTTCTACCTAACTGATATTTTTTCTTTGGTTTTAAACCATCTTTGTGGGGGCTGTAACTGCATTCCGTTGAAGGGCCTGATTGGTCCTCCTCTCATGTCAGTTGTTTCTCCAGCTACCATAAAATTATTTCAAGCCAAAGTCACCGCGGTACTCCCTTTTGCAATTAACTATGCTGTATGTTAACAGCATTTTACTAGCTTGTGTTACTGTCCTTAAAATTATCAGGTTTTGTCTTACCGCCTGTTTTTGCTGAAATTTTACAGTAGTTTTCGTGGTACTTATTCCACCATGGGCCAACCTGGTCCATTCAGCCCTCACGTTTACTTTTCTCCCCTGCCCTCCCCCCATTTCCAACCCACTCCCAGTACATCTACACTTATACCTCACTTACCCACCTCCTCTACTCACCCTCCTATCCTGTGCGTAACTTACTATCCAGTCACAAACTTTCCTTTTATACCATCTCCACCCACTTTTGTTCTGAATTCATAATCAAATCTCACTCTGCCCCCTCTTTATCAAAGCCTACCTATTCTCCACTCTGTTTTCACTGCTCATTATCTCAGCTAACCATTCTGCAAGATTTGTACAAAGCTAACCATGCTATTTGCTTTCTGTTTCACCTTATTCATCCTCCTCTTCCTCATTCCTAACATCACCACCAGTAGCAATAGTAAATAAGCACACCGTAACTATTACTTCATCCTCGCCAATCGGCTATCTTCCTACTAGCTGCTCAAAAGTCTCTCTAAGCTTATTTCTCATAACTCCATTCCACTGTTATGACCCCAAAATACTAAATAATGTCAGTCTCAATGTTAAGGTAATGCTTCTACCCATCTCTGCTAAAACCTTTGTCCACTGTACATCAGTGGGGTGACATCCACCCCAACCCATGTCCCAATCAAACCCCAAACAGTAAAATACACCATAAAAGTCTAAAAATAGTTACTATAAACACTAGAAGCATATGCAGCAAAATTACTCATCCCTGGATGACCCAAGACAATCCAGACATCCTCGCCACAACTGAGACATGGCTAAAGCCTGAAATAAAAGATGCTGAAATACTACCCCCTGGTTATATTATTAGGCTTGACAGAAAACATGAAAAAGCAGGTGGAGTAGATATCTTTCCAAATATGCTCATAGTAACTCCCTGTACAGGCATAGTCCCAACTTTTGGAAAAGGAGAAATTCTAATCTCATTCCTAAAACTTAATAGTGCCAATAAGCATATTCATTGCTGTGTTATATACCCCCCAGCACAGAATATTCCAATATTTGAAAACATAATATTCTGGTTAACTAATACAATCACACATTAAATTATCCTCCTGGGTGATGTAAACATTGAGTGGCAGTCTTTATCTGCAAATTCAGCAGTCAGCAGCATGAATCTCCTTGGATTCACTCAACGTATTAATGCACCAAGATGTGGCAAAAATAACTCCTACCAATCAGTCCTGGATTGGATTCTGGTTACCATCCCATCTACTATTCAGGTACCCTTCCTGATATACTAAGTGATCACCTGCCAGCTTATACCCACAGGAGTATTATGCACCTAACAAAGGAACACAAGCTCAAAAGTACCTGTAATCTCTCCATATTCTCCAAGGAATCTTTCATTGAATATCTTAAGGCAGTTAACTGGCCCATCCTAAAAAGACTCCCCTTAAATGATGCATTTGAATACTTCAGTGCAGTATTTCTAAATGTTCTTAATGCATTAGCCCCAGAGTATACAAAAAAAATTACACAGTCATACCCCATGACTCACTGACCAGTGCAAACTCCTTATGAAAGACAGAGACAAAGCATGGAGTAACTTGTCAAAGAATAAAATGGCAAAAATTGGCAACTATTCAGACAGCTACTAAACCAAGTCAGGAAACAAGTTAATAGAGAGAAAAAGTCTTGTTTTATTCAGCTACAAGATGGCCCTAAACATTTTGGTTTTCTGTGTCTTCTCTCATCAGCCCAGGTACAAAAAAGAAATCCCAGCCCATACCTAGACATTCCCCCTCTTCAAACAGCTATCTATTTCGATGCATACTTCACAGAATGCATAGCCAACTTAACCTCAAACTCATTTAACACACCCCCTTCAACACAGCCAACTTCCCCTACCTTAGACCTTACCACATTTCCTTCACAAAATTCACTTCTGCAAGTGTACTGGAGAGGTTGCAGATCGAACTCAACCCACTTTCCCTTTCATCCTAAAAGACCTCTTGGATCAGAAGACAAACAGCTTCTCGCCATAAATAAACCAAATAAATCCCCTGGACAAAGCCTATACTCTTACTTAGTAGCAAAAAAAAATGGAACTCTGTACCTGTGACCACCAGACCTATTTCTAATCTACCCACCTTTAAATGCTCCCTCAAAGAATAACTTACAAAATCTTGGACCTGCTCCTGTGCCAGTCCTGGCTGAAATTACTGTCTATATTTTGCTCACCCCCTTCAACCTAGATCACACTTCACTCTGCAGTATCTTACTCCACTCCTTTTTGTTTTCCCCACTACCTAACATTATTTAATTCATCTCTGCATACCAGTCCTCCCTACTCACTTAAGCTACCTGAATGCACCTTACCTCGCACTCTTTATATAATCTCCTCCTCTCCATCCATCCTATAACTTTCATAGGTTCATAGAGTAGTACTAGGCTAACTTCCCTTGTGAGACATTTCAAGCCTAGCCAATTATCCCCTGTGAGATCCAAACCATGTACCTTGTGTTTGTAAGGCAAACACCTTAGCCATTAGGCCACCCTCCAAACCCTAAACTATATGAACATCTCTCGTACTAAGACATCACTCAGTAGTTTAATTTCACTGTCACTAATCATGTAATCTCTGATGTCTCTTAATATCTTCTTAGAATTGTTTCAGGTCTCATTTACCGCATACTAGCCTACATAACAAATGAGTATTGAATTTTTCCTCACACATTCTCTTCAATTTATGTTATTTTCATTGCAGAGCAGAAACATGTTTTATACATTTCTTATTACAGCATTCTTTCACTCTGTTTATACTGTAACATACTTTGTGATTTTAATATACCTGTACTTGATTTTTAAAATGTGATTGTGGAGCTTTTTTCCCCAGGCTTCTGCTGAAAGTGGACAGTTTCTGGCCCAGTCAGACTTTTCTGGTAAACCAGTGCCAAATAACACGGAAGGTTGTATTTATTTTTGAATGGAATTAACAGCAGCACTTGCTACTGTTTTTTGAGTAGTCATGGTGAGGCCACCAAGTGTTGGGATTTAAAGAGTGCTAGTTTAATTTCACAGCAATTGTACATTACGAGTTAACAGTCAAATTTTATGAGGCACAATATTAGAGGTCAGTTTTTCAGCTTATTAGACGAGTCAGTAGTGATGGTGATTGTAAGACTGAGGTTACAGTTTTAAAAGATATGCTCTTGAATAGAAGATATTCTGTTAAAAGAAATGACATTTCAGAAATGGAGAGTTTCAGAACCTCTAAGTTTTTGCCAATTCTTAGAATGGTTATTTTCCTAAAGTATGTGTTAAAGGAGAACAAAGAGATATTAAAGCAGATTGCTCAACCTGCTGTCTCTTTTAATCCCTGTTATTTGATCCTGGTTCAAAAAACAATCACAGCTTTAAAAAGTAATCCACTCTACTGTTTTACCACATAGGCGTCCGACCTTTCTGTACTGTTTTACTTTCAGTTTGAAAACCCAGTTGAAAAACCACTAGCTGGCTCTTAATTGCTGACGTCACGTCTGCCAGACCTCTTGCTGTAGTTACCAGGACGTTTCCTCCCACAAAGTGATGTAACCATTGCCTTATTTAAATGCTCTACAGAAGAGGCAGTGAACCTCCCACATAGTGATGTCAGAGCTGCCTTGCCCAGCCCACTCTATTTTAATCTAAATTACAAACTATAATCTCAATGATTTTAACAGACCTACAGATATGTGACAAAGTACAGCAGGAAGTACAGGCAACAGTACAGTAACAGCTGCATGAACAAAGAGCATAAATTTGCAATGACCATGGTGTACACATAAATTGCATAATTTTACATAGGACGCAGATGTCTGTCACAATTAATAGACAACACTACATAAGATTTCATGATGTATGTGAAACCTTAATCTTAAATTACCACTTAAAAAAACATGCGACTACTGTCCTGCAAGTATGTGAAATATATTGCGTTTATAGTATATCAGTTGTTAGCTATTTAACCAAACTGGAAGGAAAGAAACTGAGAGTTTGAAGGTTTGCAAAGCTTTGATTTCTCCCAGTGCTATGGAGCTCAGATGCAAAATTGACAGCAGGAGGAGTGCAACAAAAAAAATATGCCTCACTGTAAGGAGGGAAAGGCTGTGACAAAACAGTACATTAGTCAGGTCACCTGCTGTGAGAGCTGTCCATCACATGCAGATAATGGGCCAAATTACCCTTAGTACTTTGACAGCTAGGGAAAGTAGGTGTGAAGGGGGAGGGGAGGTACCTTGAACTACAATTCAGGCTTCACAAAAGAAGTCAAGTTAGAATTTCGAAGAGGAAGCAGCAATAAAATGCATTTTTCAGTTCTGTTCTATGGCATTTGTACTGCTTGTGTTTGAAGTAGTCATTGAAAAAGGAAAAAAATGTTGACCAAAACTAGGTGACTACAACACAGCAGTGAATGTCTGTAAAATCAGTGCAGTGACAGAAGCTTTAGAGAAAGTGTTAGACATGAAGCAATTATTTAGAGACAATGAATTCTGGGATACATAGAGGCAGACTAAACAATCAGAATGACTTCAAGATACCAGACCCCATGTGGTCAGACTTAGAAATTATGTATAAAAATATCTAAAAATAGTCTCAGAGTGGTGTTAAAATGTAGGGAACCCCAAACAATGACGAAATAAACATCTGTGGGCACTGTTCTCCTTTAAATCAGTTCACAATTTTAGGAAACTTTTTCCCACTTTTCATCAGTTTACGTCTGACTAGTTTTAGAAATGTTTTTGTTGATTACTAGAAAATGTGTACTGGTAGCAAAAGTTTAGTGGTCACATTTGGTTCTTCCCACATTTGTGTACAAATACTTAGGACATCAAAGATTTTTGGGGTTGAAATGTACTAGTATTAAAGTCCAAAATTTGGACTATTTGCTGCATACAGTTTATCAATTTGGGACATGGTAGTATTTTGAAACATTAAGAAAAATGTAATAGTATTAATAGATTTGATTTGTAATAGCAAGTGTGTGCAGTTTGTCTTGCGTCTGTTGCTCATGTGAAAGTTTTTGTGGTTAAATCCACTAGAAGGCTTTCACTAAGATTGTGAACACAGATTAGCTGTCAGAAACAAAGATTAACATAACGTGTTAGTGTGGCACTTTGTGTGACTATTTAATAAGTTTAGTTTTTCGTCATTGCATATATTACTGTTAATCCATTTTAAGAGGATTTTAATACTGTGCTTGAAGTTGGAGGTTAAGTGATAATTGGATTTCACAGCTAATAAATTGCTAGGACTGAAAAAAGTATTGATATTACATTTTTATTGGATTCTCAAACTGTAACTGTTCATGTATAATTGAATAATACATTTTTTTAATTTGTTAGGATGGGTCATCTGAGTTATGTGATAGTCTGTCATTACTTGTTTCCTATTTAAAAGATTTCAGTCATTTGCTAAACTTGTTCTGATGAAGTTCTTTTAGTAAATCAAGAACAAAAATGCAAAGTGACATTTGTGTGGCCTACCATTATTTGAAGTGCATTTTGGCCCTTTGATAGACATCATCTGAGTGGGTTGGACATCTATTCCTGCTGGTTTTGTTAGTTAATCTAAGGTTTACTTTGTAGAAATTCATATGTTCAAGACCATATAATCGACAACTTAAAATATCGAAAACTAATAAACAGAAATGGAATTACACAGAGGTCACAGTACAGTGGGGATCAATGAGAATGTGCTCTTCTCCTGGCTGTAGTGCAATCTGAGTTGGTACATACAATTAGCAGGGGAGTGCTTGCCCCCCTGCTGAAACTGTTTCCATTTTTTTAATTCTTTTTGATGTTCTAAGTTGTCGCTCATGTGGTCTGAAGTTTGACCAAATATAATTTCGATACACTAACAAAAACCCGTTCTTCCCATTGGAAGACACATGGCTAAAAGTGAGAGTAGTCCACATTATTTTCACTTCTTTCCAGAAGTAGTATTTATTTGCTAGTCCCCTTCAGAGAGTACCTACTTTAGGGAACATTTTCTGTTTTTAACTAACTGCTGGAACCAGTAAGCTTGCATACTTGCAGAGCTAAAGTAATAAATGGCAGATGTTCATAGTATTTCACTGTTGAAGTAGGAACCATTTTGGTTTTCCAGCTTTAGCAGTTATAATTTGTCAATGGACATCTGAGATGTTCCTCACTTAGAAAATAAGAAAAAACATTAGAAGACATTCACATACCTTCTTATCAAAAAGTCTGGGACACGTACAAAGATATTGGTGAAATAAAGGCCCACAATCGGGCACAGATGTTAAATATCTCGTGTGTATACTTGATAAGTAGTTTGAATAGCAGGGTTGCAGGGTATTCATTCATTAACTATGGTTAACTTGTGTATATAAGGCAACAGGTTAATGTAATATTTTGTCTGATGAAGTTTTAGTCAATGGAATAAGACGAAAGAGCTAACTTTACTGGTCTGGAAGTTCAATAAATTTCCTTTTTTGTGGAGTATTTTGCAGCCAGCGGCTTTTTTTTTTTTTTTTTTTCATTTTTACGTTAGTTTCTTTAGTTTTAACAATTCTTATTCTGGTCAAACCAAAACTATGAGACAAAACATTTTAGCTCACAACTTATTTTCTTAAGAATCAGATACGAGTTATTACTCTAATTCAGTTAAAAGACTAAAGGGGGGGCAGACTTTCCATTAAAGGGCAACAATGGGATTTTATTATTAAATGCTCAACTTTGTCTTTTTTCTCCCTATTTACTGTCCCTGCTATGAATAAACAACAATATAGCATTTAAAATATTTTAAATCGACTGTTTCTCTCCACTAGAACAGTACCTTACTGTACTGTGTTTGATTCACTTTCAAAAAACTTTTGTCCCTCCCTGGAAGTCTCTAATTCACTAATGTCAAGGCCACTGGATACAGGCAGTTTTCTGGCCATTTCCCTCCCCAAACTGGCATCAGCACTACCATCCTAAAAATCCACCCATGCTGTGATGTCGCAGCTCCCTGGTCCTTCTCCTACCCATACAGAAAGTAAAGGCTAGAACAAGGAAAACAGTACATGAGTCAAGTCTCCTGCTGTGAGCTGTCAATCACAGTAAGGAACAGCTCAAATTACCGTTAGCACTTTTGTCAACTAGGAAGTTAGGTGTGAAGGTGGATGGGAGATGAGTCAAAGCAGTACAAATTCAGGCTTCACAAAAGACTGCAGTTTAGCCATTCTAAAAAGAAGTAGCAGTAAAAAGCACTTTGAAAGTCTGTTCTGTGGCATCTGCACTTTGTGTTTTGAGTAGTCATTGAATGGCATGAAATGTTACTTAAAACTGACTGAAAGATAGCAGTGTATGCATGTAAAATCAGTGCAGTGACAGGAGCTTTAGGAAGAAAAGAGGCCTGCTTGATGTAATTTTTTTTTACAGACAAGCACTGCATTATGGGATACTTAGAGACAGACTAAACAATCAGAATTACTTAAAGATGCCAGGCCCCATGTGGTCAGACTCAGAAATTACATATAAAAAATATTTAAAAAAAAAACTGTAAATCGTCCCAGAGTGGTGTTAAAATTTAGGAAACCGCAAACCATGATGAAATAAACATTTTTTTTTTTTTTAGTCTGTGGGTGCGGTTCTCCAACACATTTTCTGGGCTGTAATTTAATATGAAACTCACATGTCTGGCATTATGGCATTATTCACAGATTGTAATCGTTAGTGATTTACCAGAGAAAATAATTGAAGATTTGATGAACTGGACAGAAATATGAAGAAATATCAGGGATGTAATGCAAAGTTAGGTATTCAGTGAAATAAGGGGCCTTCAGCAGGGACTGCATGCTCTGTAATGTTTTCGCTGGCCATACGTCTGATTGCCCACCAGGAACTAAAAATAAATAAAATTCCTCATGCTCCCATTGGCTGCTTCTGCTGCCTTCTGCAGTAATGACCTTCTCTTAACTGTTAATTTTCCACTGGGTTTGTACTCCTTGTCATGTAAAGGCAAGGAACAGAAATGTGTGAACTGATGTGGCCAAGTGGAGTGCACTTGGCCATCAATTTATGGAGCTTTCTATTCTTTACCACCGAGAAGTAGGAAATCAGCGCTTCCCATAGAATAGCATTTGGTGTAGAACACTTTTCTAACCTTTAGCCCCGGTGAGAAAACAGGCATGTTTCTTTTCTTACAAATAAAGATGAAAAGGGCAGATGTTCTTCGTGTTTCACTGTTGTAGTCATTACATTTGGGTTATCTGCTTGCAGGTAGCCCTCAGTCGGCCTGATTAACAAAGTCTTGGGTCCTGCGTCGGTTGCTGTCCCTTCTTCCATGATGTCAGGTCATCAGGGGTATAAAACATTCAGCCGACGCCATTACATCAGTCTTTCTTGCCGGGTGGTGCCCAAAGCAGAAGCAGTTCGCAAGTGCCGGTCGGCCGACTCCTGAAATTTTAATTTTTGAGTTTCAGAACCAAAGGCTTCAACTAAAGCTAAGTACCCCGTTGGGGAAACTTTTTCTTGCTCCTTACCGATGTCAGTAAAAGTTAATAATTGCATTACTTGTGGAAAGCAAATATCTCAAAGATTTTTGTTCGTACTGTATTCCTTGCTTAGCCCCCTGACCACGATGTACCTTGCTGTCGGTTTTGTGCTTTATTTAATCAGCGCACTATCCATTGTCGGTATATTTTCGCCTCTAAATATTTCGGTTCTCTGTTTAATTATCCAGAAATGTCATCGGTTAGCCATATGACTACTGGAATTTTGAAAAAACGCAAAGATAAAGACAGAGACAGGCCGCCGAGGTCCAAATCTGCCAACAACGCTTTTACTAAGCCAGTCGCCAGTTCGCCGGTACTCCATTGTGGTGCTTTCGCAGCCCTTGATACCTGCTACTTCTGATTCGCAGGCCTCTACTGAGACCCATTCAGAGTCCGGTATGCTGCGAGATATTTCAACTATAGAACCCGCGGATGTCTCTACCTTGGATGGGTCCGGAGCCGCTGTGCAGGCAACTGCTTCTGAGGGTGTATTCAGGCCTACGGACTTGCATATTAAATCGATACCTTCCTCATTACTTAGGCGTAAATCTCGATCCACGTTTAAAAAAATGACGCCCAGGCCACATGCTCAGGCCTCTACGCCTAAAAAACAAATAAGATTGGTTGAAGATCTAATAACTCTAATCAGGAGTAGCCAACCCCCCCCCCCCCTTCTAAGAGGCCTAGGACCGAAGTTGATTATGAATCTTCTGATCAGGATTCTGTTTTTTATGACTCTTCTGATGATCTGGATTTGCCCTTACCTACCTGTGAAGATTCTTATGCAGAGGACTGTATTCCCTCTGCTTCCCCTCCTGAGGATTTTTCTTTTGGGGAAACCTTACATACTCTTAAAGGAGCATTTCCACTGGGAAAGCCAGGATTTTTCTGATTCAGAAAAAGAGGCTTAGGGATTTCCTTCTCCTACCTCAGCGTAAGCCTTTAGCTATTCCTCCTGTACTAGACATTGTTGTTGATGCTTTTTTGGAATCTAGTTGAGCCCCTGACTCCCTGCCTCCTGCTCCCAGAAAACCTGACAGATACTATAGGGTCCCTGAGTCCCATACGTTCCTTTTCAAAAATCCTATTGCAGATCCAGAGACTATTTCACAGGGGCCCAAGGGCATTAAGGCTTCTGCTAAAAATCCTACCCCTTCTGATAGAGACTCCAGGGCGCTGGATAGATTGGGTAAGAAGGTTTACACTTCTGCAGCCTTGGCCATTAGGGCTTTAAACTGCCAGTTTTATATGTTAAAATATCAGCAACGTGTTATTGGACTGCTTAAACAGAAAATTATGTTGATTCCTGACTGTGTGGAAAATAAAGAATTACAGGATTTAATGCATTCTGCCGAACAAGTTGGAGAGCATAATTTGCAATGTGGTTTTCATTCATTAGAGGCCTCTTGCAGGGCTGCTGTTACTGGGTCTGTGCTCAGAAGGCATGCTTGGCTTAAGGAGCAAATCTTTGCCTGATCATGTTAAAGCTAAATTGTTGGATGCTCCTTTAAATAAGGACTGCCTGTTTGGCAACAAGGCTGAGGAAGTTCTTAAAAAGATGGAAGATAAAGCTAAATCTATGCAAACTGTTAAAGATTTTTTACAACTTCAGCCTCCTAGATTTAGTAGGCACTGGCCCTCTAAGAATTGGTCCTTTCCAGCCCCTTCCAGGTCTTCTCAAGCCAAACCCAGTCGCAGCAAAAACGCCAGGTTTCAGTCCCAGGGGACTCGCAGAACTAAGCAGTGGGGGTCCTCCACTTCCAAGTCTGGGAATAATAAGACTCTTCTCATGGTAATCTGTCTCAATGATTTCCTTTTAAAATTTCCAAACACTTATCAACTGACTGCCCCTTTGGGGGGAAAGATTGCTCTTCATGCAAAGAATTGGGAATTTATTACCCAGGACAAATGGGTTTTAAATCTAGTGTCCCAGGGATACAGATTTCACTTCCACACATTGTCAACACCAAGTGGGTGGCCGGACCTACCCGCAAATCAGTGGGCAGAGGCCCAAAAACAAGTACTTTCTCTCTTAAGCATGGGGGCTATTCAACTGGTACCAGAAGAGGAAAAGGGACAGGTTTTCTACTAGAGACTTGCCCTGGTACCCAGAAAAGAGAATTCATAGCGTCCTATCCTGGGCCTGTCTACTTGTAAACACCTTTTTGGAGATTCCAAAATTCAAGATGCTGACTCTTCAATTACTTCCTATGCTAGGCAAAGATGCCTGGTTGGCAACACTAGATTTAAAAGAAGCATACCTGCACATCCCAATTGGGGAATCTTGCAGAAGATACCTACGCTAAAAAGCAGGCTACACGCACTGTCAGTTCTCTGCATTGCCCTTTGGCTTATCTACTGTGCCCAGGGTATTCACAAAGTGCCTAGCTCCAGTTATTGCATTTTGCAGGCAAAGAAATATTCAGATATATCCATACCTGGACAATTGTCTAATTCAGGCAGAAAGCCAGGACATACGTTTGAATCATCTGGCCTTTGTAAAAAGGGATGTTCTTCGTGTTTCACTGTTGCAGTCATTACATTTGGGTAATCCTGCTGGCAGGTTGCCCTCAGTCTGCCTGAATTCCAAAGTCTTGGGTCCTGCGTCAGTTGCTGTCGCCCCTTCCCTGACGTCAGGTCGTCAGGGGTATAAAAAATGCAGCCGACTCCATTTTCTTCAGTCTTTCTTGCCGTGCGGTGCCTGAAGCAGAAACAGTTCGCAAGTGCCAGTCGGCTGACTTGAGATTTTTGTGTTCCAGTTTCAGATCCAAAGTCTTCATTTAAAGCTAAGTACCCCGTTGGGGAAACTTTTTTTTTCTTGCTCCAGACTGATGTCAGAAAAAATTAATAATTTTATTTCTTGTGGGAAGCAAATACCTCATAAGGACTTTCATTCTTACTGTATTCCTTGCCTAGGCCCTGACCACGATGTTTCAAGTTGTCGGTTTTGTGCTAGATTTAACCAACGCACTATTAAGCGTCGGTATGATTTTGCACTAAGCTATTTTGGGCGCAGATTTAATTATACTATGTTGTCGGATAGCCATCCGACTACCGGAGTTCACAAAAAGCGCAAAGAAACAGAAAAAGACAGGCAACCGAGGTCCAAATCCGATGAAGCTTCTCCTAAGCCAGTCGCCGGTTCTCAGAGAGGCGCTTTTGCCGCCCCTGACACCCGCTACTTTAGAGTCGCAAGCTGCTGCCGACTCCCACGTGGAGTCGGTCTGGCCGCTGGAAACTCAAGGTATTGGAGCCTCAGAGACTATTCCCTCAGATGGGTCTGGAGCCGATGAGCAGGCATCGGCTTCTGAGGGTGTATTCAGACCTAAACAATTATACATTAAACCGACTTCAGCTTCAAAGGCAAAGACTAAAACACCGTTAAAAGCAAAGAAACAAGTTCACCAGCCACAAGGACAGACCTCCATCCCAAAAAAACAGATGCTCAAAATGGCCAAAGACTTAATTACCTTGATCAGAGGTTCCCATCCCCCTCCTGATAAGAGGCCTAGGCAAGAGACAGACTATGAATCTTCAGGTCAGGTTTCCATTTCCTCTGATTCCTCTTCTGATCAGGAATATTCACTTCCTCCCTATGAGGATTTTGATGCTGAAGTGTCTATTCCTTCAGCTTCTCCTCCTGAGGACTATTCCTTTGGGGAAATCTTGCATACCACGAGGGAGCATTTCCAGTGGGAGAGCCAAGATTTTTCAGAATCTAAGAAGAGGCTCAGGGACTTCCTTCTACTGCCTCAACACAGGCCTCTAGCTATTCCACCTGTGTTAGACATTGTAGATGCTGTGTTTTCAGAGTCTAGTCTGACCCCTGACTCCTTACCTCCAGCTCCTGTTAAGCCTGACAGATACTACAGGGTTCTTGACTCTCATAAATTCCTTTTCAAAAACCCTGCTGCAGACCCAGAAATTATTTCTCAGGGTCCCAAAGGGGTTTAAGGCTTCCACTGCAAAAAATCCAAACCCCTCTGACGGAGATTGTAGGGCATTGGATAGATGGGGAAAAAAGATTTGCACATCTGCTACCTTGGCTATAACGGCTTTTAACTGCCAGTTTCATATGCTCAAATATCCGCAGTATGTCATGACACTGCTTAAACAGAAAATGTTGGTAAATTCTGAATGTGCAGATAACAAAGAAATGCAGGATTTATTGCATGCAGCTGAACAAGTTGGAAAGCATACTTTGCAATGTGGTTTTGATTCTCTGGAGGCCTCCTGCAGGGCTGCTGTTACGGGTTCTGTAATTAGAAGGCATGCTTGGTTAAAGGAACAAAATCTGCTGATCATGTCAAAGCTAAATTATTAGATGTACCATTACAGCATGATACCTTGTTTGGTGTTAAGGCAGAAGAGGTGTTAAAGAAAATGGAGAACAAAGCTAAATCTATGCAAACTGTCAAAGATTTTTTACAAGTACAGCCACCTAGGTTTAGCAGACACTGGCCTACAAAGAATTGGTCCTTTCCAGTGTCTGACAGACCCCAAAGGGGCAAATCCAGATGCCCTAGAAGCAGATCCCAGCCGCAATGTTCATACAGGTCTAAGCAATGGGGTGCTTCTACCTTCAAAAGTGGAAAAGACAAATCACAACCATACAGGAAACAGTCCCAATGACTTCCCCCTGCCTGCACCAAGAACTTATCTACTGGCAGCACCCTTAGGGGGAAAAATAGCACTTTTTTCTCAAAATTGGCGCATTATAACCCAGGACAAATGGGTTCTAAACATAGTGTCACAAGGCTACAAGTTTCACTTCCATACCCTGCCAAGAGCAAACGGTTGGCCAGACCTGCCAAAAAATCAATGGGCAGAGGGTCAAAAACAAGTCTCATCCCTCATGGACATGGGGGCTATTCAACTAGTGCCACAGCAAGTGCAGGGACAAGGATTTTACTCAAGACTGTTCTTGGTACCCAGAAAGGACAAAACATGGAGACCTATACTGGATCTTTTTGTTCTAAACACTTTCCTGGATATTCCAAAATTCAAGATGTTGACCTTACAGCAGCTTCTGCCCATGCTGGGCAGAAAGGCTTGGCTCATCACTTTAGATCTAAAAGAGGCATACCTGCATGTCCCAATCAGACAGTCATGCAGAAGATACCTCAGATTCAAAGCTGGTTCAAAGCATTACCAATTCTCTGCACTGCCCTTTGGCTTATCTACTGCACCTAGGGTCGTCACAAAGTGCCTGGCACCAGTAATTGCTTTGTGCAGACAAAGAGGAATACAAATATATCCTTACTTGGACGACTGCCTCATTCAAGCAGAGAACAAGGACATTCTACTACATCTGGCATCTGTGAAAAGGCTTTTAACATGCCTAGGGTACACAGTCAAAGAAAATAAATCAAAACTAGTGCCCTCTCAAGAGATATAATGTTCCTGGGTGCAAGCTTAAATACAACTGCCCAGATGGATTATCTCACGCCAGACAAACAAAGGCAACTGACTACCTATTTCAAGGAAATGGCAACAAAGGCCCAGTTATCTGCAAGAAAAATTCTACAGGCTTTGGGCTTCATGGTGTCCTGCATCCTACTAATTCCATATGCAAGACTGCATATGGGGAAACTTCAGTGATACTTAAAAAGTGTCTGGACACAGCATTGCCACAGCCTGGAAACAGTGATTACTCTCATTCCCTGCCTGCAACAGGAGTTTCGATGGTGGACAAAGGCTTGTCACCAAAACAAGGGACAGCCATTCTCACTTCCCCCAGCCAGGCAGAACCTAACAACGGATGCATCAGATTATGCCTGGGGGGCCCACATGGCAGTAAGAGGCATTCAGGGCACCTGGTCCACAAATCAAATGCATCTACATATCAATCAAAAAGAGATGCTAGCTGCTCAAAATGCCCTGACAGCCTTCAGGACCTACTTCATCCGGGACAACTGATAAAGACAGAAAATACCACGGTCATGTGGTACATAAGCAGGGGGGCACGCATTCTTACCCCCTTTGCAGACTAGCCATGACTTTATGGGACACAGCATTGACTTACCAAGTTCATCTGCAGGCACAATTCCTGCCAGGAAAGGACAATACTCTGGCAGACGAACTAAGCAGAAACCTCATGGATCCTCACGAGTGACACCTGGATCCACAAGTCTTCAGCATGATAACAAAGAAATGTGGACGCCCGGACATAGATCTATTTGCTTCCCCTCACAACTATCCACTAAAAAGATTCTGCACAAGCACTTATCACAGACAAGCATGGAAAGTGGACGCCTTATCTTTCAACTGGAAAAACCTATCAGTATATGCCTTTCCTCCACTGCCTCTCCTCCCCAAGATACTCCTAAAGGTGCGATAGGAGAAACTAAAAATGATTCTGATTGCCCCAGACTGGCCCCGCCAGTACTGGTATCCGATCTTAAGGAACTTATCTCAATGCCCAGCCTGGACCTTACCACAAATACCTCACCTACTGTCCCAACAAAACAATCAGATTCTGCACAGCCAACTCAGGACTCTAAACCTGGCAGCATGGCGGATAATGTAGCCATACAAAGCACACCTTTCAGTAAAGCTGTAATGGATGTCATTTTGGCAGCCAGAAGGCCTAGTACTAGAAAATCCTATGCTGGAAAATGGAAGAGATTTTGTGCTTGGAACCAAGCTCAAGGAAATGACACAGCTATACCAAATATTCCTCAGATTTTTCAATACTTAACTGAGAATGCTGAACAAAGGCCTATCTTTTCCATCAATTAAAATTCATGCCTCTGCCATTTCGGCTCGTTACAATACAGAGCCACCACTCTTTTCTCATCTTTTATTAAGGCAGTACCTCAGAGGAGCCAGAAATGTAAGGCCTCCAAGGAGACTGCCAGTGCCTGCATGGGACCTCAATTATGTATTGGAAAAGCTCACCCTACCTCCTTTTGAGCCAGCTGCTACGGTGGATATAAAATTCTTATCTTGGAAAACAGCTCTGCTCCTAGCAATAAGTTCTGCAAGACGAGAGTCAGAGCTACAGGCTGTGATGGCTGTGGAACCTTTTATCATTTTTTATCCAGACATCTCTATGGACAAACCCTACATTTATGCCTAAGGTGGTGTCCAGTGTAGCCCTTAACCAAACTATTCATTTGCCAACTTTTTATCCAAATCCACAGAACAAGAGGGAGAAATTCTGCATTCTTTGGACGTACACAGACAACTTAGATTCTATTTGGACAAAACTAAAGTTTTCAGAAAGACAGAACAATTATTAGTGGCATATACTGCAGGATCACAAGGAAAGGCCATCTCCAAGCAAACTATTTCAAAGTGGATAGGTCACTGCATTCGTTTCTGCTACTCTCAGCATGGCAAGCCAGTGCCTAAGGGCATTAGGCCACATTCAACCAGAGCTGCAGCCACTTCGGCAGCCTTTCTCAGGGGAGTACCAACCAAAGACATTTTAGAGGCTGCTACTTGGAGTTCAGTGCATAGCTTTACAAAGCATTACAATCTGCCACTTTACTCTAAATCAAGAGCAGGCTTTGCCACTGCAGTTCTGCAGGGTCTCGTAGCCGCTCCTTATGTTGTTTAGCCCTAGCCCCCCAACCATAGCTTTGGGACTCTACCCAAATGTAATGACTGCAACAGTGAAACACGAAGAATATAGTACAGTTGTGTACACTTACCATAAATGTAGATATTCGAGTGTATTCACTGTTGCAGTCCAGGTTACCCACCCACCACCCCCCTTATTTTTGCTGGAACTTATCTTTACTTCTCTGATCTATACAACCTATGTGGTGTATTTGCTTGTAGATGAAGGTAAAGTTTATTGTGGAGCATGTATGTTTTATATATATATATATATATATATATATATATATATAAATCTAGCCTACCCTTTTGGGGGCACCTGACATTTGGGGCAAGAAAAACTGAAGAAAATGTCGTCGGCTGCATGTTTTATACGCCTGACGTCAGGGAAGGGATGACGGCAACCGACGCAGGACCCAAGACTTTGGAATTCAGGCTGACTGAGGGCAACCTGCCAGCAGGATTACCCAAATGTAATGACTGCAACAGTGAATACACTCAAACATCTACATTTATGGTAAGTGTACACAACTGTATTTTCTAACTTGTCTGGGTTACACGATAAACGAAAAGAAATCACACCTGGTACCCTGTCAACAAATTATATTCCTGGTAGCAAGCTTGAATACAACTTCCCAGATGGTTTACCTCACACCAGAAAAGCAAATTCATTTGACATCCTACTTCAAACAAGTGGCCACAAAACCCTGCTATCTGCAAGACAAATACTGCAAGCCTTGGGGTTCATGGCCCTCCTGCATTCTTCTAATTCCATATGCAAGACTGCATATATGGGGAACTACAGTGGTATCTAAAAAACCTATGGTGTCAACATTCTCAAGACCTAGAAACAATGATTCGTATCATACCTTGCCTACGCCGAGAGTTCCTTTGGTGGGCAGAGGCCTGCCACCAAAACAAGGGACTACCTTTCACACCACCCCCTGCCACCCAAACCCTAACAACAGATGCATCAGACTATGCTTGGGGGGCTCTCCTGGCAGGGAAGTACATTCAGGTTAAATGGAACCCAAGTCAAATGCACCTGCATATCAATCAAAAAGAAATGTTGGCTGTACAGAATGCTCTGACAGCCTTAAAGGACCACATTCTTCCTGGACAACTAATGGTAAAGATGGACAACACCACTGTTATGTGGTACATAAACAAGCAGTGTGGGGGTACACATTCTTACCCCCTCTGCAGACTAGCCATGGCATTGTGCAACACAGCCTTAAGCTACCAAGTGCACCTACAAGCTCAATTCCTGCCAGGAAAATGAAATACATTGGTAGACGGACTAAGCAGAAATCTCATGGACCCACACGAGTGGAAACTGGAACCAAGGATTTTCAACATGTTGACAAGCAAATGGGGGGAGCCCAGATATAGACCTGTTTGCCACTCCCCAGAACTACCATGCACAAGGACTCCCACAAACAAGCCTGGAAAGTGGATGCTCTGTCCTTCAGCTGGAAAAACCTATCAGGCTATGCCTTCCCCCCTCTGCCTCTGCTCTCCAAAGTACTACTAAAAATCAAACAGGACAAACCAAGGATGATTTTGATTGTTCCAGACTGGCTGCGCCAACACTGGTACCCCCTCCTGCGCAGTGTGTCATGGTTATCTCTATGGCACCTGCCACAGACTCCCTTCCCTGCTGTCTCAGCAGGAGAACCAGATTCTGCACCCTCAGCTTCTAACACTGAACCTTGCAGCCTAGTACTAGAAAATATTATGCTGAAAAATGGAAAAGATTCTGTGCCTGGAACCAATCTCAAGGGGTGAGCACAGCAGCACCCAATTCACCTCAGATTTTGCAATACTTAACTGAGATGCTTCACAAGGGCCTGTCTTTTTCCACCATTAAAATCCACGCCTCAGCCATTTCAGCTCATTAGAACACAGAACTTCCCCTCTTATCTCATCCACTGCTCAAGCAGTTCCTCAGAGGGGCGACAAATTTGAGACCACCCATGAGAGCTCCAATCCCAGTCTGGGACCTTAACTTTGTTTTGGAGAAACTCACTCTACCTCCTTGCTACTGCAGACTTAAAATTTCTTTCTTGGAAAACAGCTTTCCTTTTAGCAATCACTTCAGCTAGAAGGGTATCTGAATTACAGGCCCTTATGGCAGTAGAGCCTTTCATCATCTTTCATGCGGACAGGTTGTCCCTCAGGACCAATCCATCCTTCATGCCCAAGGTGGTATCCAGTGTGGCTCTTAATCAGTCCATTCATTTGCCAAATTTCTTTCCCAATCCACAGAGTAAAGGGGAACGGATACTGCATTCCTTAGATGAGCACAGACAACTTAGATTCTACTTGGACAAGACTAAACGTCAAAGGAAAACTGCTGGTGGCATTTACTGCAGGGGCAGAGGGGAAGGCTATTTCAAAGCAAACCATTTCTAAATGGAAAAGCCATTGCATTCATTTCTGCTATAAGCACCATGGAAAACCTATCCCCCAGGGGATCAAACCTCACTCCACCAGGGCTGCATCTACAGCCTTTCTCAGAAGCGTCCCTACCAGGAACATCCTAGAAGCTGCTACCTGGAGTTTTGTACATGCTTTCACCAAGTATGATCATTTGCCAATTTTCTCTAAATCCAGAGCTGGCTTTGCCACTGCAGTCTTGCAGGGCCTTATAGCTGGCTCTAATGCTATCTAAATTCCTCCTCCCAACCATAGGTTTGGGAATCTACCCAAATGTAATGACTGCAACAGTGAAACACGAAGAACATAGTACAGTTGTGTACACTTACCTTAAATGTAAATGTTCGAGTGTATTCACAGTTGCAGTCCTGGTTATCCTCCCTCCAGCCCCCTAACTTCTTTTGGCTATACCTCTACTTTTCTTTACTATGCTTAAAAGCCTTTTTGGTGTATTTGCTTTTTTGTTGGAGGTATATCTTTGTGCTTTTATATTTAATTGCTTCCCATTAGGGGGGCACCTGACATCTTGAGCAAGAAAAACTGATGTAATGGCGTCTGCTGCATGTTTTATACCCCTGACGACCTGACGTCATGGAAGAATGGTCAGTAACTGACACAGGACCCAATACCTTGTTAATCAGGCCGACTGAGGGCTACCTGCAAGCAGATAACCCAAATGTAATGACTGCAACAGTGAATACACTCGAACATCTACATTTATGGTAAGTGTACACAACTGTAATTTATAGATTAGTAGCACCATAAGTGGCCACCTATTTTGCCTAGGTGTGTGGCTGGCCATGAGTGCAGTTCATTGCAGTCTAAATACACACACACACACACCTCTGGACTACTTAAACCTCAGATATCGGAGTATGCTCAAATGAATGAATAAATACATAGTAGAGACAGAAGTATATGCTGCTGCTGTCAGAAATGCAGTGCCAACTCACTGAAACCCCAGTGGCCCTTAATACTCACACACTCATGTGTTGACAGTAATTACAATAATTGTATCGATTGCCTACACATCAGATGTCTGATTTCTCTCGAACATGCTTTGCAGCTCCTCCACAAGTAACTCACATGCATGTATAAAAGGACATAGATATGCTGATACAGCCTATTTGACTGTGTACTAATATGTCTGATTGTGATAAAGTTTGAGTGTTTATATAGTTATTTATATTTGTTGGCTGAGAATTTCTGACTGGCCAAAAAAAACTTTTCAGCAGTGGTCTGTGGAGAAAAGTTTTCAGCTGCATATTGAAACAGAAATTGTTAGAAACGTAGCACGTTTGCAGGTATGAAAAATTAAACAGTGATTTAAATGTTGAACATAATGCAATTGGATAAATAAACTGGTGGTGCTGCTGTAGCGTTGTTGCCTCACAGTAAGATGCTGTCCGGTTCGATTCTCAGCTAGAGCATCTTCTGCGTGGAGACGTGCGTGAATGGGCGTACCTTCGTTGAAGGTTGTGCATCAGGGCTGGTAACTCAGCACGTAAAAATCAACTACCAATCATTAGCGGACTGGAGTTCCGCTGTGGCGACCCCTAACCGGGGAAAGCTGAAGGACACAACAACAACTAAATGCTATTAACAGATCACTGTTGCAGTAGCTGCCCCTCCCTCCACCCTTTATTTTGTTTGCGTTCTTTTTGTGTTGCTAGGGTGTGATTGTATAGACCCTTATGTATGCAGTTTATTGCTGGTTTTATTTTATATTTTTATAGTGCTGTCTTTTCATAGTTCTTGCCTCCCTTTTTTTTTGGCAAAAAACTGTTACGAAATTGGTGCGGTTTTTATGCTGGAGCTCTTGACAGAGCAAGTGGAAGGTGTTGACAGAGCAAGTGGATGGTGTCCTTAAACTTTGAAAGCTGGCCAGTATTTTGAGCAGGACACCCTAATAACTTAGTTTAGACTGCATAATGCATTTAGTTAATACAGATGTACTTTAGCCAATAAATCTTGGCCTTTTAAAGTTTGCTAACATTTGACAAAATTTTAAAAAATGGCATCAAAACAAATGGTCAATATTTCATTATCCTGTCTTCTATGTTCTTTTTTATTTTTTCTATGTTCTTGAGAGATAAACAAGTTAGGCTGTCTTCCATTGTGTCACAGTAGCTAGAGGTGTTTGCCAAGGATCTGTTTGGGACAACTTCTCCTTACTACTTCATTAATTATTCTGTTTATTTTTTTGACAGTGGACAATAATCTGGCACTTAATTCTCCTACTTTTATATTCTGTCTGTCTGAGATCATAAGGCTTACTGAAAAGCCAACTATTCATACTCTCTTTTTTCCAACAACTTAAGATTTCAGGTTGTAATAAAGTAGTGTGTGCATCATTTCCTTGTCAGAACAAAACCTATGGGTTGCAGTAAGAAAAATGCAAAGCAATTTTATTTTATCCCTCGTATCCCCCAGGGATTCTGCCTGTAGATTGTACCCAGGGCACACATCTCTGAAGCCCTCCCCCATAGAGGTGTATAAACAACAGGACCTCACTCTGAAGTTGGTGATCTTTGGACTACCTGTTTTGTTTTTCCTCCCACCCATCCTTTATTACTGATCCTGCTGTTTTACCCGGTCTGCAGTGGGTCAGCCAGCTACTTCCAGTAATTGATGGGGTTGGTTACAGATCGCAGGCAATGGACTGCTATCTGAGGGGAGTCTTGCTTTGGCCTCCTTTTTAGTACCCTCTCCTCTCTCTGGTAGCATGGTACTGTCCTGGGGGCTTGCAGTCTGGGATCTAAGGTGTATTGCCCCTCCTGCATGGCACCTCAGCCAAGCCCAAGTGCCTCCTGCTGACCACATCTCCAGTTCCACCAGGGATCATTGTCTGGAGACTCCCATGGCATTAGCTGGATTTTTTTTTTTTTTTCATTTTTACATATTGGCAATTGTGGATATGCAGTCCATGAACATTGTCACCTTATGTAAAATTATTTCACTTTAAACAGTCAAGGTATTTACACTTTTTTTGGGCATGTAATTAACTTTACAGACCCACAGCTATTAGTCATTTGAATATTGTTGCAAGGTTCTGTACAGGAACTGAGTACTGAAATAAAACCGAGATCAGAAGTAAATGTACAAATGTTTTCCCTTACCAAATCAGATTCACGCACTTGAAAGTTATAATTAAATGCTTGCAACACCACAGTGTACCAAAAGTGCATCTTTGAGGCTTGCCTTAACGAATGTCAGAAAAGGTTAGTAATTGTCTTGCTTGTGGAAAGCAGATTCCCCATAGAGATTTTCATTCCTATTGTATTATTTGTTTAGGGCTTGACCACGACGTTCCTAATTGTGATCTCTGTGCTTCCTTTAATCCACGTACTATTTGTCGTCGAGCTAAGCTTTTAGCTAAACATTTTGGAGTTTGGCCTAAGTTTGTCGGTATGGCGTCCGCTGGTCTTCAGGCTTTGGATATCCCCAAGAAACGTAAGGCTAAGGACCACAACAGGCTTCGAAGGTCAGGTCCTCGGATGTTGTTAAGTTGGTCATCATTCATGCGTTAGCCAGTGAGGCTCCTTTGCAGCCTGCAGATTTTCAACCGCAGGCCTCGGTTGAGACCATTTCAGAGGCTCCCAGACCCCCGGCTTCCATTTTGCCTTCTGACCTTCCACCTGTTTCCTCTTCAGCTGGATCCGGAGCCGCTAAGCTGACTCCGGTGTCCAAGGCCTCCATTCTTCTTTCAGACAGCAAGCTGATACCGACTACTTAGGCTGCAACTTCGGTGGTTGCCAGGCCTCCTGAGTCCTTCAGAACTGCAGGTAAATCTTCCAGTTGTTAGGCTGTGAAGAAACAGGCTCCAGTTTCCTCTCGTTCCCCTCATTCTCAAATGGTTAAAATGGCTGATGACCTTTTGACTCTTATTTGGGGTTCATAGCCCCCTCATTCAAAAAGAGATAGGGATGTCTGTCCTGAGGCTTTGCTTATTCAGGTTCTGATACTTCTAGCATTTCTGTTGATGAAGAGGAAGTTTCTCAGGCTTTCTTTCCTTTTGAGCATTCAGACGCAGAGGAGTCCATCCCTTCTGCTTCTCCTCCAGAAGATTTCTCTTTTGGTGATAGCATTTTAAATGGGAAAGTCAGGATTATCCCCTTTCTAAGAAAAGGATTAGGGAGTTTTTGGATTTGCCTCAGCATAAGCCTTTGGCTATTCCACCTGTGTTGGAAGTGGTGGTTGATGTTTTTCTGGAAATTTTTTTTGACTCCAAATTCGGTTCCTCCTGCTCACAGGAAACCGGACAGGTACTATAGAGTCCCTGATTCTCATTTTTTTTCTTTTCAGGAATCCGTTGGGTGATCCAGAGGTTATTTCTCAATGCCCTAAAGGAGATAAGGCCACTGTTACTAAAAATCCTGTTCCTTCTGACAGGGAATCTAGGACCCTAGTTAGGCGGGGTAAAAAGGTTTATACCTCTGCCACTCTTGCTATTAGGTCTACTAATTGTCTTTTTCATATGCTGAAGTACCAGCAGCACACCGTGGAAGCTATTAAGTCTAGGATAGCAAGTGTGCCTCTGTTGGCAGAGAGTAAGGATATGCAGGATTTGCTGAATTCTGCTGTCTTGTCAATACACATTCATTACATTGTGGTTTTGACATTCTAGAAGTCTCCTGTAGGGCTACAGCTACTGGCTCTGTTATTAGAAGGCACGCTTGGCTCGGGCAGCAGCCCCTATCAGAGCCTGTCAAGTCTAAGCTTTTAGATGTACCTTTGCATATGGACAGTCATTTTGGCAGGAAAGCAGAGGAAGTGCTCAAGAAGATGAAAGACGATGCAAGTTCAGCCTCCTTGCTTTAGCAGGAATTACCCTTCTAAGAGTTGGATGTTCCCTGATACCAGCAGACAGAACCGTTCTAGGACTAGAGGTTACAAATCTTCTAGGCGGACAGGTGGCTACCCCTCAAAGGTCTAAGCGTTAGCAGGCTTCCTCTTCCAAGGCAGGAAGTTCTAAGCTTTCATCTCAATCTAAACATTCTCAATGACTCTGTCCAACTTCTGCCTGTTCTTGCCTGATCCGAGAGTCCTTTAGGGGGAAGGTTGGCCCTTTTTGCAAATGTCTGGGCCACCATCACGGACGACAAATGAGAACTCAGAACTGTGTATCCCTAGGACACAAGTTTTCTTTCCACACCTTTCCAGTACCCAAAGGATTCCCGGACGCTCCACCAAACCAAAGGGCAGAAGTATAAAAGCAAATTTTGTCTCTGTTACATCTAGGAGCAATCATCCTGTCTTGCCTTATATAATGGTACATTTTGAGTTCTCTGCTTAATATCAGAGCTTTGGCCGGCTAACATCTACCTGAAATCAGCTGGACGTATAAGTGAATTTAAGTACACTTTTATCTGCTCTTTTGCATGTAGTACTGTATTTTATTTATTTGTGTTTTTCACTGAATATTAACTCAACTGAAGTTGTGGCTGTCTCTCTACAGAGTACATTTTAGAATTTCTGTGTAGCCATTGATAGCAGTGGGAGGTAGTTTCAGCTCATCACTAACATCCTGTCTTGCCTTACATAAGTAGTACATTTTGAGGAATCTCTGCTTAATATCAGAGCTTTGGCCGGCTAACATCTACCTGAAATCAGCTGGACGTATAAGTGAATTTAAGTACACTTTTATCTGCTCTTTTGCATGTAGTACTGTATTTTATTTATTTGTGTTTTTCACTGAATATTAACTCAACTGAAGTTGTGGCTGTCTCTCTACAGAGTACATTTTAGAATTTCTGTGTAGCCATTGATAGCAGTGGGAGGTAGTTTCAGCTCATCACTAACATCCTGTCTTGCCTTACATAAGTAGTACATTTTGAGGTATCTCTGCTTAATATCAGAGCTTTGGCCGGCTAACATCTACCTGAAATCAGCTGGACGTATAAGTGTATTTTAAGTACACTTTTATCTGCCGTTTTGCATATAGTACTGTATTTTATTTATTTGTGTTTTTCACTGAATATTAACTCAACTGAAGTTGTGGCTGTCTCTCTGCAGTTAGTTCCCCACTCACCCTCCCTGTTCGTGTTTTGGTATTAATGTTGGTGGCTTTGAAATTGCCCGCCTCTCTTGTAGATTTGTATTTGGATACTCCTGGGCCCATCTCATTTGCTCACTAAACTGAGTGCAGTGAGATCATATTCTGATTTTAGGCACTCTTACTGTGTACAGAGAGAGTAGTTGGGAAGGACAACCCCTGTAGCCTCTTAATCCTGCTCTGTTCCTTCCCTCAAAAAAAAAAAAAAATTATATATCTTATTCATCTGCTCTTAGTGGAACTGTTTTAGTTGCTCTTCTGCCTGCTATCTCTTCAGTCGCTCTTATTCTGCACTTATTACTGCCTGTTAGTAGCCTTCTAATTTACTGTCTTCCGCACTTGTTTTTTGTCATTTGTTAATTTAATTGCATTTATTTGAACTGTATTTGCCATAGTGTTGCTACACGCTCAGGTGTGCTGGCCTGCACTACAATTTGAATTGTATTTACTGCTGATGTTCATCGTGCATACAGCTGCAGTTATAACAGATGGGTTCTCCTGCCGTCAGGCAGGTCCTCGGTCGGCCGAATTCCAAAGTCTAGGTCTGGCGTCGGTTGTCGTCGCTTCTTTCCTGACGTCAGTGCGACAGGGGTATAAAAGAACCAGCCGACGCCAATTTCTCCAGTCTTTCTTGCCGCGCGGCAGCAGAAGCAGTTCACAAGTGCCGGTCGGCCAGCTCCTGAAATTATGAAAATTTTGCAACCAAAGTCTTCTTGAAAGATAAGTACCCTGTTGGGGAAACTTTTCTTGCCTCAGACCGATGTCAGACAAAGTTAATAATTGTATTTCATGTGGGAAGCAAATACCGCATAAGGATTTCCATTCCCTCTGTATTCCTTGTTTAGGCCCAGACCACGATGTCCCGGTCTGTCGTTTTTGTGCTACATTCAACAAGCGCACCATTAAGCGTCGGGTGGAGTTCGACCAGCATTATTTTGGCAAAACATTTAACTATATTATGTCGTCGGATACTCCAACTCCAGTTTTGTCTAAAAAGCACAAAGATAAGGACCGACACACGAGGTCCGCGGCCTCTACCGACACCACGCCAAAGCCGGCTACACGTGGTCCGGTTCTCAGCGAGGCGCCTACGCAGCCCCTGACTACCGACGACACTTCATTGGCGGTGTCTCCTGTGCCCGAGGTCGCAGGCTCCTCGGCCCACACCCCGACTACAGATACCGAAGCCACTCTTGGAGGTGAATCTCAAACTGCGGACAGGTCTACCTCCTCTCAAGGTGTTTTCAGACCTTCCTCTTCTTTTTCCATCCAGGCTTTCACTAAGTCTAAAGCAGCCATGCATTCTAAGAGGCAAGCTACACAGGGCCCATCTCCAGGCCCCATGCCTAAAAAACAGATGCTTAAAATGGCTGAGGATTTAATTACTCTTATCAGGGGTTCTCAACCCCGGACAAAAGGCCCAGAGTGGAGGAAGAATCCCCCTCCTCTGATCAGGGCTCCATTATATCAGAGCACTCTGATGAACAGGAACATTCTTACTCCCCTTTTGAAGACTCCTATGCAGAGGAGTCCATTCCATCTGTATTCCCCCCAGATGATTACTCATTTGGGGAAACTTTGCATACCTTAAGGGAACACTTCCACTGGGAAGGCCAAGATTATTCAGATTCCAAGAAAAGGCTTAGGGAATTTCTCTTGCTACTTCAGCACAGGCCTCTGGCTATACCTCCTGTCTTGGACATACTAGATGATGTGTACTCGGAGGCCTGCCTTAACCCGGATTCTCTACCTCCAGCCCCAGTCAAGCCTGACAGGTAACTACAGGGTCCCTGACTCGCACCAATTTCTATACAAAAGTCATGCTGCTGACCCAGAAACCATCTCACAGGGTCTCAAGGGAATTAAGGCCTCCACTGCTAAAAACCCATTACCTTTTGAGAGAGATTCCAGATCCTTAGAAAGGTGGGGAAAAAAGGTATATACCTCGGCCACCTTAACCATGAGGGCATTAAACTGTCAGTTCCATATGCTAAAGTACCAACAGTTTTTGTTATCACAATTGAGAAGTAAAATGTCACAACCTGAGCAACCAGACTTGAAGGAGTTGCAGGATTTGATGCACAGTGCAGAACAAGTGGGTAAACATACCTTACAATGTGGTTTTGATGCTCCAGAGGCCTCATGTAGAGCTGCTGTTACAGGATCAGTCATACGTAGACATGCCTGGCTCAAGGAACAAACCTTACCAGATCATGTCAAAGCTAAATTACTAGATGCCCCTCTACAAAAGGATGTATTATTTGGTGCTAATGCTGAGGAGGTATTAAGGAAAATGGAGGAAAAGGCTAAATCAATGCAAACAGTGAAAGATTTTCTACAGGTACAACCCCACGTTTCAGTAGAAATTGGCCTTCCAAAAATTGGTCCTTTCCAGCCACGGACAGACCCCAAAGAGGTAGATACAGGCGCCTGAGGGGCAGAGGGCAATCCCAAGGATCGTTTAGAGGCAGACAATGGCAAGCTCCTACACAAAGAGGTGGTGAGGATAACTCGAAACCATTCAGAAAGCAAGCCCAATGACTTTCCCCTTTGCATGCCAAGCAAGACTCAAATGGCAGCACCCTTAGGTGGAAAACTGGCATATTTTCAAAAAATTGGCATATTGTCACAAAAGACAAATGGATCCTGGACATTATAAACAGAGGCTACAGATTCCATTTTCACACCCTTCCAAAAATGAGGCATGCCAAACCTGCCACACAATCAATGGGCAGAGGCACAAAGACAAATTTCAGATCTCTTAGACATGAAAGCTATTCAAGAGGTACCTACACACGAACAAGGTCAAGGTTTTTATTCCAGACTATTCCTGGTACCAAGGAAGGGAAAAGATTGGAGACCTATTTTGGACTTATCCATCCTCAACACATTTCTACTGCACAAAATTCAAGATGCTCACTCTACAGCAGCTTCTTCCCATGCTGGGCAAGGAGTCTTGGCTGGTAACATTGGACCTCAAGGAGGCATACCTGCATGTCCCAATCAGACAAAATTGCAGAAGATACCTCAGATTTCTTGCAGGTTCAACCCATTATCAATTCTCTGCATTGCCCTTTGGCTTATCTACTGCGCCCAGAGTATTCACGAAATGCCTGGCATCAGTAATTGCCTACTGCAGACTTCAAGGGATACAAATATACCCCTATTTGGACGACTGCCTGATCCAAGCGGACAGCAAGCACATTCTTCTGAAACATCTGGCTTCTGTAAGAATGTTGTTGAATTCTCTGGGATACACAGTCAACAAAAAGAAATCAAGGCTCATACCATCTCGGAAAATAATTTTCCTGGGTGCCAACTTGGACACAAACACCCAGATGGCCTACCTCACGCCAGAGAAGCAGGGGAAACTAACTCAATACTTCAGAATACTAGCAAATTGCACCAGGCTGACTGCAAGGAAAATCCTGCAGGCTCTGGGATTCATGGCATCTTGCATCTTACTAATCCCATGTGCAAAGCTGTATATGAGGAAACTTCAATGGTACCTGAAAAACCTATGGTCTCAACACAGCCACAGCTTGGAAACAATAATACCACTAATTCCATGTCTTCAAAAGGATTTTCTGTGGTGGGCTCAAGCATGCCAAACAAACACGGGTCTCCCATTCAACAAGCCTCAAGCAAATCAAGTCATCACAACAGACGCCTCGGACTACGCCTGGGGGGCGTACATGACAGATCGGTGCATTCAGGGCAAATGGTCCCAAAAAGAAAAGCACCTTCACATCAATCAAAAGGAGATGCTAGCAGTAATAAATGCTATTATAGCTTTCAAAGACCTTCTGCAACCGGGTCAACTATTGATAAGAACGGACAACACCACAGTAATGTGGTACATAAACAAGCAGGGAGGAACCCAATCTTACCCCCTATGCAGACTGGCCATGTCACTTTGGAACATGGCCCTGGACTTACAAATCAAACTACAAGCACAGTACTTGCCAGGCAAGGAAAACACGCTGGCAGACAACCTAAGCAGAAATATGACAGATCCACACGAATGGAAGTTGCATCCTCAAGTTTTTACAGAGATAATTCAAGCATGGGGAAGGCCAGACATAGATCTCTTTGTCTCCCACAAAAATCACCAATTGACAAAATTCTGCTCAAGGATCTTTCATCCAAAGGCCTGGAGAGTGGACGCTCTCTCTTTCAGTTGGACATCAGTGACAGTTTATGCCTTCCCACCTGTTCTGCTGCCCAAAGTTCTATTAAAAACCAGAGCAGACAGACCAAAGATGATTCTCATTGCTCCAGACTGGCCAAGACAACACTGGTACCCACTCCTGAGGAGCCTGACTCATTCCCCACCATGGACCCTACCTCTAATACCTCTTCTCCTGACTCAGCACAGCTTCAAAACTCTTCACAGTCAGCTAAAAACACTCAATCTAGCCGCATGGAAGATTCCTTAGCATCACAACAGACCCTACTCTCCAAGGAGGTGCAGGATGTCATTTTGGAGGCCAGAAGGCCGTCTACTAGAAAATCTTACTCAGCAAAATGGAAACGGTTTTGTGTCTGGAATGAGAAAAAGGGCAAGGATCCTGGAAAACTGAACTTACCTCAAATATTACAGTATCTAGCTGAGCTGCTAAGCAGTGGACTTTCATTCTCCTCCATCAAAATCCATGCCTCAGCCATTTCTGCAGAATACAACACTGATCCACCCTTATTCTCTCACCCCCTCTTAAGACAGTTCCTCAGAGGGGCTAAGAATCTAAAACCCCCAAGGAAACAACCAATACCTGCTTGGGATCTCAATTTCATTCTAGAAAAACTGACCTTGCCTCCTTTTGAGCCAGCTGCCTCATCAGACTTGCAATATTTGTCCTGGAAAACAGCTTTCCTTCTGGCTATTACCTCAGCTTGTAGGGTATCGGAACTACAAGCTCTCCTGGCTGTGCAGCCTTTTATCGTCTTCCATCAGGACAGAGTTTCCTTACGAACCAACCCGTCCTTTATGCCAAAAGTGGTATCCAGGGTAGCTTTGAATCAGGCTGTACACTTACCTACCTTTTATCCTAATCCTCAAAACAAAGGGGAGAGATTACTACATTCCTTGGACATCCACATACAACTGCGTTATTATTTGGACAGAACAAAGCCTTTCAGAAAATCAGAACAGCTCTTTGTGTCCTATGCTATAGGAGCTCAAGGAAAGCCAATTTCCAAACAGCCAATCTCAAAATAGATAGCCCACTGCATATGCTTTTGCTATTCTTTTCATGGCAAAACTGTACCTACAGGCATCAGATCTCACTCCACAAGGGCCACGGCTACCTCTGCAGCTTTTCTCAGAGGGGTTCCTACCAAAGATATTCTGGAAGCAGCCACTTGGAGTTCTGTGCATACCTTCTCCAAACACTACCACCTTCCACTATACTCCAAATCTAGAGCGGGCTTTGCCACTGCAGTCTTGCAGGGCATTCTGGCTCCTCCTAGTTCCACCTAGTGCCTACCACCCCTTTCTTAGCTTTGGGATTCTACCCATCTGTTATGACTGCAGCTGTATGCACGATGAACATAGTACAGTTTTGTACCTACCATAAATGTAGATGTTCGAGTGCTAATACAGCTGCAGTCCAGGTTTCCCTCCCTCCTTCCCCTCTTGGGACAGGCCTATTGGCTAACATCTCTTCATGCAACCAGATTGGGGTATTCATTCTTGATGTATTTGCTTGCACTACTGTATTTTGATTATATGGCATTGGTTTATTACACAAATTTATGTATTGCCTCCATTCTGGGGGCACCTGACATCTGGGGCAAGAAAAACTGAAGAAAATGGCGTCTGCTGGTTCTTTTATACCCCTGTCGCACTGACGTCAGGGAAGATGCGACGACAACCGATGCCAGACCTAGACTTTGGAATTCGGCCGACTGAGGACCCGCCTGACGGCAGGAGAACCCATCTGTTATGACTGCAGCTGTATTAGCACTCGAACATCTACATTTATGGTAGGTAGAAAACTACTTTTTAGCTGCTTTTCTGTAACAAAAAAAAAAAATTCTAAGCTTGTTTCCTGCCTTTCATGTAACTAGTCAAGTCCAGATACAGACTTGCTGTATCCAGGACTGTTGGTAAGCTTCTGTCCCCCCCAAGCCTTTCTGTGTTGGAGGGAAGCCTTCTTGCTTATCAGTGGGAGTGTTAAGCACTAGGTAGCCTATCTAACACAGGAAGAGTGGGTTTTGGTCCTGAAATTGTAGTTCATTGGTCGTTTTTCCATCTCTTTCTACTTTCTGGTTAAAAGCCCGTTTTGCGTTTGGTCCCAGCCTTTCCAATAACGAGTGTAATCCAGGTACGGATTTGCTGTATTCAGGACTGTTGGTAAGCTTCTGAGCCCCCCAAGCCCTTCTGTGTTGGAGAGAAGCCTTCTAGCTTATCAGTGGGAGTGGTAAGCATCAGGTAGCCTATCTACCACAAGAGGAGTGGTCCCTGGCCCAGGAATTGTAGCTATTGGCTGTTTGAGCAGTATTTTTCCATCTCTTTCAACTTTCTGGTTTGAAAGCCGCACTTGTGCCTGTTTCCTGCCATTCCTATAACTAGCCTAGTCTGGTTACAGAGTTGCTGTATCCAGGATTGTTAGTAAGCTTCTGAGCCCCCAAGCCTTTCTGTGTTGGAGGAAAGCCTTCTAGCTTATCAGTGGGAGTGGTAAGCACTAGGTAGCCTATCCTCCACATGAAGAGAGTTTTGGCCCAGAAACTGTAGTTTATTTGCCGTTTGGGCAGTTTTCCATCTCTTTCAACTTGCTGGCTTAAAAGCCTACGTTTGTACTTGTTCCCCGCCTTTCCTGTAACTAGTCTAGTCCAGGTACTGATTTGCTGTATTCCAGGACTCTTTTTAAGCTTCTCAGCCCCCCCAAGCCTTTCTGTGTTGGAGGGAAGCCTTTTAGCTTATCAGTGGGAGTGGTAAGCATTAGGTAGCCTATCTACCACAAGAAGAGTGGTTCCTGGCCCAGAAATTGTAGCTATTGGCCGTTTGGGCATTTTTTTCATCTCTTTCAACGTTCTGGTTTAAAAGCCGCACTTGCATTTGTTTCCCACCTTTCCTGTAACTAGCCTAGTCCAGATACAGAGTTGCTGTATCCAGGACTGTTGGTAAACATCTGAGCCCTGCAAGCCTTTCTGTGTTGCAGGAAAACCTTCTAGCTTATCAGTGGGATTGGTAAGCGCTAGGTAGGCTGTCTACCATGAAGGGGAGAGGTTCTTGGCCCAGAAATTGTAGTTTATTGATCATTTGGACAGTCTGTCCATCTCTCTCAACTTTCTGGTTTAAAAGACCACATCTGCATCTTGTAACTAACCTACTGGGTAGCACTAGAAAGCCTTAAACTGATGCAAGCCTTCTAGCTTAGGAGAGAGACTTTGGAGTGATTAAGTACTTTCTTGCTGTACTTAACTGCTTTCCGCCAAAACACATTTTCCAGCATTTATTGTGATTTAAAAGCTTGTTTTTTTCACGTATTGTACTTATTTGACTGCCTGCACTTTTAAAAAGTTGTTTTTTGTTTAAATAATTTAACTGTTGTAGGCTACACACTAAAGTTCGATAGCCTTTTCTGATCGTTTGTAGCCGTTTAAAGCTGTTTTAAGTGTATTTTTACTGTTTTTGCCTTATCTTTTCAAAAAAACAAAAACAAAAAAAAAACAAATAAATTCCTTGTTTCCCGCATTTATAAGCTAGTATAGTCCAGTTTTCAGGCTAGTGCTGAATTCAGGGCTGTGATACTAGTTTCTGAGTTGCCCATACCTTACTTGGATAGAAGGAAGTTTCTCTGCTCACCTGTGAGAGAGGGAAGCTTTGAGCAACCTGTCTGTCCCTGGAGGAGTGGTTCCAGCCCAGAAGTTAGTAGTTTATTGGCATTTTGGGCTAATTTCTATCTCATTTCCCTACAATAAAAACCGCGTTTACACGGTTTTGTGCACCGGCAATGCCGATTAGCTACGGTTAAATTATTCCCGGTTCCACCAAGTCTCCTCTTCAGTTTTTCCCTTGAAACTAGTCTAACTCTCAACCTAAGCACTCAAAAAGCATCTTACAGCCCAGCACTTGCTCAGACCTAATAGCAAGCACTAATATACCCTGACTGATTTGCCCAGCAGGGCAAGACTCTTTATTCACCCCTCACCAACCAAGCGACTAAGCAGCTCACCCTACTATTCAGGCATGACCAAAGGGCAACTTCAGGTGCACTCTCCAGTCCAGCTGGTGAATCTGGGTATCCTGAGGGAGTGTTACAATTGTCTCATGTACACAGACAACCCTTTCCTCCTACCACAAAACACTAACATATGTGAGAGATGCAGTTATACAGCCAAACTGGAAGCTAAGCTGTCTCCACCCAAGACTGGAACAGACAGTCAAGAGGAGAAGGTTAACACATGCACCACAACTCCAGCCGCACACAGACCTACTAAAACAGCACTGGCAAAAAATACACAAAATCATACTAGGAGACTCTAAATAAAAACCTGCAAAAGCATCAGAGACCTCCAAAGCAGACACCCAAACAACCTGCACTTCCAGTCACAAACCAGACAACACATAAAAACACAAAGTTAGTGCGCCGCACAATCACAGCCCTTAAGGCGAGATAATATACCTAACACACTAGTGATAGGTGACTATATAGTCAGGCACACTGATGTCCCACTCACTAGGCTGGACAAGCAGAAGGTTACTGTTAGCTGCCTGACGGGAGACAGAATCTGCCACATAACACAAGCACTCAGGTCATTCCAGAGGAAGTACAAATATGACTGTGTCATTGTTCATGTTGGTGTGAATGACCTGAGAAGTACCTCCCTGGACTACATGAAAAGAGACATGGAAGAGCTCTCTGATCCTGTAGCCCAGGCTGGTATGACCCTGAGTAGCATCCTGCCCTCACCAAGAATGATACCTCAGTATAAAGAAAAAATGATCAATTTCAACAATTGGCTAAGCTTCTGGTGTCATTCAAAGGGGATCCAGTGTCTGTCAGCCTGGGATGACATGCTCAACAAGCCACGTTGCTTCGCAAGAGATGGCTTGCACTTATCACCCCTAGGCTTTCAAATACTGGCGAAGGCTCTTGCTGCCCCCATAGTGCCTTTTTTAGGCAAGGTTCAAAAGTCAAACCCATCTCCGGAAACAGCACAATTAACAAAAAACTGAGGGTTATCCTACTCAACTCCAGGAGTTTAACTCTCAAAATGCACACGCTCGAAGCACTCCTCAGTATGGAGAACGTCGACATCTGTGCAGTAACTGAAACCTGGTTCAAGGCTTCAGAGAGCACCCCAGCACTACCGGGCTACAACTCGTACCACACATTTCGGCCACAGAACACAGACCAATACACAAAAGGAGGGGGGGTGTATCCATATTCATTAAAGATACCTACACTTCCAGGTTAGTGGCACAGAATTATACCAATAAGATCATCCATGAGCAACTAACATCGGGCAAATCTGCAGTGCAAATTGTGGCCTGCTACAGATCACCCTCCATGACCCAGGACCACCATTCCACCTTTCTGGAGACACTGGAAAACATGAAGGTCCTACCAAACACCCTGATATTGGACGATTTCAGTTACCCTGCCATTCACTGAGAGAACTACTTGAGTACAAATTCCCAGGCTCAGCGCTTCCTGGAATTCATCAACTCAAATGCCCTGGATCAGCTGGTAAACTCCCCTACCAGAGGTGAAAACATATTGAACCTGGTCATCACCAACAATGGGGTACAGTTGTTCCACACCGGAGGTCAACCCGTCACTGGTTAGATCAGACCATCAACTCGTCACTCTGGATGTCCACACCCCACCACCACCACCCCCAACTAAGGAAACCACAGTAAAAAACATTTCCAAAGCAAACTTCACCTTAAGACAGAGGTGGTAAGATGTCCTTCAAGGATGCATCTGTAGTCCTAACATATGGGTTGTCCTGCCTCAGGCAGCCCTTCGGTCGGCCGGATTCCAAAGTCTGGGTCTGGCCTCGACTGATGTCGCACTTCACCCGACGTCATAGCTGCTGTTTATTGGGTATAAAGGCATCAGCCGACGCCATTTTCCTCAGTCTTTCTTGCCGCGTGGTGCCCGAAGCAGAAGCTGTTCGCAAGTGCCGGTCGGTCAGATCCAGAGATTTCTACTACAAGACTTCTAAAGCTAAGTACCCCGTTGGGGACTCTTTCTTGCCTCAGCCGATGTCCGAAAAAGTAAATAATTGTTTAACTTGTGGGAAACAAATACCTCATAAGGATTTCCACTCTTACTGCCTTCCTTGTTTAGGCCCAGACCACGACGTATCAGCTTGTCTAGCCTGTGCTTCCTTCAACCGACGGACACTTAGACGTCAGTCGGAGTTTGCAGAGGAGTTTTTTGGTCCCGCTTTTGCTTACAAAATGCCGTCGGAAACTCCGACTTCTCAAATAGCTAAAAAGCGCAAGGAAAAGGACCGACACTCGCAGCCCGCGGTTTCGGCTGAAACCACGGTCAGGCCAACCGCGAGTGTCTCTGTTTCGGCTGAAACCGAGTCCTCGGTTCTTCCTTCGGCCGAAAGCATGCCTCCTACAGCCGAGGCCTCACAGAGCATGTTTGAATCTGCTACTGAATTTACTGCTACAGTAGCAGGCACCCAGGACTTGTCAGACACTATCCCTTTAGACATATCTACCCCTGCACGTGGGGCTGCTAGACCCCCTGCTTCTATGTCCATCAAGGCTTTTGCCAGGGCTAAAGCAGCTAAATTTTCTAAGGCCTTACCTGCTAAAACTCCCTCACATAGGCCTACCTCTAGTTCTCAAATACTCAGCCTGGCTGAGGATCTCATTTCTTTGATCAGGGGATCCCAATCTCACCCAGACAGGGCCTCTCAGCCCCCTTCAGATAAGAGGCCTAGGACTGAACCCCCGGAACCTGTCTCTACAGACTATTCCTCGGATGGCTCAGACATTTCAGACCCTCAGGAAGGCCCATATCCTCCTTATGAGGATTCTGATGCAGAAGACTCCATTCCTTCTGCTTCTCCTCCTGAAGAATTTTCTTTTGGGGAAACTTTACATGCTATGAGGGAACACTTCCAATGGCAGGGCCAGGATTTTTCAGATTCAAGGAAAAGGCTAAGGACATTTTTACACTTACCACAGCATAGGCCTTTAGCCATTCCTCCAGTACTAACAGTCGTTGATGATGCATTTAATGATGCCTGTACTGCACCTGATTCTCTTCCTCCGGCCCCTGCCAAGCCTGACAGATATTACAGGGTCCCGGACACACACTACCATTTGTATAAGGCTCCTGTTGCAGACCCTGAAACCATTTCACAGGGCCCTAAAGGTGTGGCAGCTGCTTCTGCCAAAAACCCTCTTCCCTCTGAAAGGGAATCTAGAGCATTAGAGAGATGGGGTAAAAGGTTTATACTTCTGCTGCTCTTTCGGCTAGGGCCTTAAACTGTCAATTTCACATGATTCAGTATCAGGAATTTGTTAGACCAGCTAAATAAAAAACTGTCCTCTCCTGAACCTATAGACCGCAAGTCTCTTCAGGATTTGGTACATAACTCTCAGCAGGTCAGTAACCATTTCTTAAAATGTGGCTATGATGCACTGGAGGCTTCCTTTAGATCAGCTATGACTGGAACAGTGATTCGAAGACATGCATGGTTAAAAGAACAATCATTACCAGACCATGTTAAATCAAAACTCCTAGATGCTCCCATGGAGAAACAAAGTTTGTTTGGCTCCCCTGCACAGGAGGTTCTAAAGAAGGTGGAAGAAAAAGCAAAATCTGTCCAAACAGTCAAGGATTTCTTACAGGTCCAACCTCCGAGGTTTAGCAGAAATTGGCCCTCGAAGAATTGGTCCTTTCCAGACAGCTCCAGAGCACACAGAGGCAGAAATAGACACCCAAGAGGCAGAAATCAATCTAGGGCTGCCTACAGGGGACGTCAGTGGCAACCTACCAACCAGCGAAGTACTGCGACAGATTCAACTACAACCACTTCCACAGGACAGAGACAATGACTTGGCTCTGGTACCGCCTACCAGGGAACAACTGGAAGCTCCCTTGGGCGGAAAGCTAGCCTTATTTTCAGACAACTGGTATTACATTACAGGAGACAAATGGACTTTACAAACAATAGACAAGGGCTACAGGTTTCACTTTCACACTCTACCAAAAAAGAGGGGAATGCCAAACCTGCCACCAAGCCAAAAAACAGAAGCTCTAAAACAAATCAACAACTTACTAAGTATGAGAGCTATAGAAAAGGTACCACCAATGGAACAAGGCCAAGGATTTTACTCCAGGCTTTTCCTTGTGCCAAGAAAAGAAAATCAATGGAGACCTATTCTCGACTTGTCCGCACTGAACACATACCTCATTGTTCCAAAATTCAAAATGCTGACCCTCCAGCAGCTTCTTCCCATGCTGGGCAAGGAGTCTTGGCTGGTGACTCTAGATCTCAAGGAGGCATACCTGCACTTCCCTATACGACCAGATTGCAGAAGACACCTCAGATTTCTTGCAGGATCAGAGCATTATCAATTCTCAGCATTGCCCTTTGGCTTATCTACTGCGCCCAGAGTATTCACGAAATGCCTGGCATCAGTAATTGCTTATTGCAGGCTTCAGGGAATTCAAATTTACCCATACCTGGACGACTGCCTAATACAAGCGGACAACAAGGCAAAATTAACAAAAGATTTGGAAAATGTCATACAACTATTGCAAGCCTTGGGATACACAGTCAACATGCAAAAGTCAAGACTAGTACCATCCCAAAGGATAACCTTCTTGGGTGCACAACTGGACACATCAATTCAGATGGCTTTTCTCACAGAAGAAAAACAAAAGCAACTACCAGGTTACTTCATGACATTAACAAAACAAACTCAGCTTACTGCAAGGAAAGTCCTGCAAGCCCTGGGTTACATGGCATCCTGCATAATATTGATTCCGCATGCCAGGCTGCATATGAGGAAGTTACAATGGTACCTAAGGAATGTATGGTCTCAACACAAGCACAGTGTATAGAAGCCCAGATTCCAATAATTCCATGCCTGAAGCAAGAATTCCTGTGGTGGGCTCAGGCCTGTCAGTTGAACAGAGGATTGCCTTTCCAAAAACCTCATCCAAGCCAGACCATCACCACGGACGCCTCAGACCTAGGCTGGGGGGCACACATGGTGGACAAATGTATACAAGGCCTATGGACCCAAGACCAGCTGAGACTACACATAAATCTAAAGGAGATGCTGGCAGTGAAACATGCAATCCAGGCATTCAGACCACTACTTGAACAGGGTCATCTGCTGATAAGGACGGACAATACCACAGTCATGTTGGTACATCAACAAACAGGGAGGTACACACTCATATCCTCTATGCCGGATGGCAATGGACCTGTGGAATGTGGCCCTGAATCTCAACATTCAACTTCAGGCCAGATTTGTACCAGGAAAAGAAAATTCTCTAGCAGACACCTTAAGCAGAACTACCACGGATGCTCACGAATGGATGCTGCATCCAGACATATTCAAAGCCATAACAAAGAAATGGGGACTGCCAGAAATAGACCTGGTCGCCTCCCCACACAACCACCAATTGAAGAAATTCTGCACAAGAGCATTCCACCCACTTGCTTGGAGGGTGGACCCCCTTTCCTTCAGCTGAAAAAACCTGACAGCATATGCATTCCCAACTCTTCCGTTGATGTACCAAGTACTAATGAAGATCAGAGAGGATCAGCCAAGGATAATCCCGATAGCTCCAGACTGGCAGAGGCAACATTGGTACCCACTGCTGAGAAGCATGTCACGGACACGCGCATGGCATCTACCTCTATGTCCCTTGCTTCTAACACAGAACAACTACAAGATCCTACATCCAAACTTGTTGCATAAAACAAAATAACCCATATTTATCTCAGAGGGTTAAGGACATTATCTTGGAGGCACGCAGACCCTCCACTAGGAAAACTTATTCAGCCAAGTGGAAAAGATACCTCATTTGGAGTGCAACCAAAGGAGAAAATGTCTCATTGGTGAACATAGCACACATCCTGGAATACTTAGCAGAACTGTTCCACAATGGCCTGTCTTACTCCTCCATTAAGATTCATGCATCAGCAATCTCAGCAGAATACAACATGGACCCTCCTGTCTTTTCTCATCCGTTACTCAGGCAGTTCTTGAGAGGAATCAAAAATGTAAAACCTCCAAGGAAACCAACTTTACCTACATGGGATCTCAACTTTGTGCTGGAAAAGTTAACACTTCCCCCTTTTGAACCAGCAGCAACAGCAGAACTACAGTTCTTGTCTTGGAAAACTGCTTTCCTGCTAGCAATCACTTCAGCAAGAAGGGTATCTGAGTTACAGGCATTAATGGCAGTGCAACCTTTCCTAATCTTCCATCAGGATAGAGTCTCTCTGAGAACTAACCCTACCTTTATGCCAAAAGTAGTTTCCAGAGTGGCATTGAACCCACAGAACAGGGGGGAAAAGACTGCTACATACCTTGGATGTGCACAGACAATTACGCTACTATCTGGACAGAACTAAGACCAGCAGAAAAACTGACCAGCTTCTGGTAGCATATGCAACAGGAATGCAAGGGAAAGCAATCTCAAAACAGACAATCTCAAAATGGATAGGAAATTGTATTCGATTTTGTTACTCTCTTCATGGAAAGACAACTCCTGAAAATATCAGACCTCATTCCACAAGAGCTACAGCCACCACTACAGCTTTCCTAAGAGGAGTGGCTACCAAAGACATTTTAGAGGCTGCTACTTGGAGCTCCGTGCATAGATTTGCCAAGCATTATAATCTTCCCTTATACTCTAGATCCCGAGCAGGTTTTGCAACTGCTGTTTTGCAAGGGATCTTAACTACACCATCTTTATCTTAGTGCCTCCTCCCCCAGTTTGGCTATGGTATTCTACCCATATGTTAGGACTGCAGATGCATCCTTGAAGGACATAGTACAGTTTTGTACCTACCATAAATGTAGATGTCCGATAGGTATGCATCTGCAGTCAGGATTACCCACCCTCCTTCCCCTCTGTGGTACTCCTAGGGTATTTACCCCTCTTTTAGCTAGCTGGGGGAAACTATTATGGTGTATTTGTTTGTATATATGTATATATATATATATATATATATATATATATATATATATATATATATGTGTATATATATATATATATATATATATATTGTTTGCTCTCTGCTGTTTGGAATTATTTGCATTTATCCAAATTTAGCCTTCTTAGAGGGCACCTGGCATCTGGGGCAAGAAACACTTAGGAAATGGCATCGGCTGATGCCTTTATACCCAATAAACAGCAGCTATGACGTCGGGTGAAGTGCAACATCAGCCGAGGCCAGACCCAGACTTTGGAATCCGGCCGACCAAACTGCTGCCTGAGGCAGGACAACCCATATGTTAGGACTGCAGATGCATACCTATCGGACATCTACATTTATGGTAGGTACAAAACTGTACTTTTCACAGCGCCCACTCTAAAGGATAACGCTGTCCAAGATGCAGAAACATTTACAAATGCACTCTGAGTACTTATAAGGATGCATGGATCGTTCCATCCCTAGCAAAACCAAGACTCTCTCCTCTAAGAGAAGGAAACCAGTTTGGTGGACCCCTGCAATAAACAGGCTGTACAATAGGAGGAGGAAACTTGTTCAGAAAAAAAGGAAATCCCAAGAAGGAAAGACATCCCTGATCAGTATCGATAAGAAACTGGGGTCCCTCATGGAATCATCCAAGGCTAACTTCGAAAGAAAAATAGCCAAGGATTCAAAAGATAACCACAAAGCCTTCTTTAGCTATGTTAAGAATCTAAGTGGCAACTCAGATATGCACTGAACTAGTGCAGAATAGCACAAAATATACTGAACCTACTGATATTGCCAACATCCTGGCAGATGGATTCAGTGCAAATTTCACCCACCCTCTCACCTCCAAAAGGTCCCACAGCAATACAGGAAAAGTGTAGTGTCCCAAAAATCACAGACGCACAGGTGAAAACAGCCCTTTCAAAAGCCAAAAGCACAGCGTCAATGGGACCAGATGGTGTCGCAGGCTGCGTCTTGCCCAAACTACAGAATGAACTAACCCCCACCTAAAGACGCTGTTCAACTTCAGCCTCTCCGCAGGCTACGTGCCCATAGAATGGCGCACAGCAACGGTTATTCCTCTCCACAAAGGAGAGGCCACAACTGACCCTGGTAACTATTGCCCCATAAGCCTGGTCTGCAAGGCTGTGGAGCGTGTCATCATGGAACTCATTAACAAAGACATTGGGAACCTCCAAACACTTAACCCGACCCAGCTGAGCTTTAAGGGCAGACCATGTCTACTAAACCTGGTGGACTTCAAGACGGTCACCAAGGCCATAGACGAGGGAAAGGTGTTTCACACAACCTACCTTGACCTTGCCAAGGCGTTCGACACCATTCCTCACTCCGGTATTACAGAAAAACTCATCAGCCTGAACATAAACCCCTAAGTCATGAGATGGGTTGCCGACTGGCTTAAAGACAAGAGCTCACACTGTAAGAATAGAGGGCTCTAGGTCCGACTCTAAACCAGTCACAAGTGGTGTCCCCCAAGGCTCGGTCCTGGGACCCCTACTGTTTGGCATATACTTCTCAGAAGTACAGGCAAACACAGGAGAACTATGGCTAACCAAGTTCACCGGTGACTGCAAACTGGAAGCCATAATTGACTCTCCGGCTGACACGGACATCCTCCAAAAGGGCCTTACTAAGATGGACACCTGGTGTCAAAGTCATGGCCTCAAGCTAAGTTCCAAAAAATGCATAGTCATCCTGTTTGGGAAAAACAAAACACCCACAAATTACCACCTACGTGGCAGCCCCTTAATACAGAAGAGGTAAGAGATCTGTGGACCTAGGTAGATAGTAATCTCTCCTTTGACAATCATATTGCCAAAGTAGTTAGGAAATCCTTATATGTGGCCCATCTAATTACTAAAGGGTTCGCATCTAGAAATAGAGGTTATAGTGCCCCTCTACTCATCACTCATTAGACCCATCATAGAGTACAATGCCCCATTTGGGATGTAATTCACAAGACACTTCCAGCAGCTGGAAAGACCACAAAAGTACCTCACCAAGAGGATTACTGGTCTCAAACATATGTCCTATGCAGCCCGACTGAAAAAACTCCGGCTGTACTCAGTGGCATATCGCTTATTCAGAGGTGATCTCTGCCTGACTTACAAAGCCATGTCCAACTCAGAATTGATGGAAATGCTCCACCTAAAGAAATCCAAGTCACTGCAAATCACGCGCTCAAGTGAGCTAAACCTCGCCACAGCAATAAATAGAACATGCTGGAGGGATAGATTCCTATCACAGAGACTCCCCATGCATTGGAACAAAATTCCAAATTAAGTCAGGCAGAGCCCCTCACTAACACTCTTCAAGAGAAACCTTGATGAGTGGATGGGTAACAGAAAATACACCCCTGGGATCACTTCATTGGCTCTGCTTGACAGGGGATCAGTTAATCAGTGGGGCAGGGAAAGCAGACACACTCTGGCTAGGCTAATAAATGCCCTCGGGCAGATAGCCTAGTTACCTACCTTTGAACCTATGAGCCCAATAGAATCAGTTCCTGCTCAGGCCAGGGTTTCTATTCCAGACTTTTCCTAGTTCCAAAAAAAAAAAGGCGGCACCTGGTGTCCTATCGTAGATCTATCCATCCTGAACTCTTTCTTGATAATTTCAAAGTTCAAAATGCTCACTCTGCTTCAGTTGCTGCCAATGTTAGAAAAGGATTCCTGGCTGGTAACATTGGATGATGTCCTTCAAGGATGCATCTGCAGTCCTAACAAATGGGTTGTCCTGCCTCAGGCAGCCCTTCGGTCGGCCGGATTCCAAAGTCTGGGTCTGGCCTCGGCTGATGTCGCACTTCACCCGATGTCATAGCTGCAGTTAACCGGGTATAAAGGCATCAGCTGACGCCATTTTCCTCAGTCTTTCTTGCTGCGTGGCGCCCGAAGCAGAAGCTGTTCGCATATGCCGGTCGGTCAGAACCAGAGATTGCTACTACCGAAGACTTCTAAAAAGCTAAGTACCCCGTTGGGGACTCTTTCTTGCCTCAGCCGATGTCAGAAAAAGTGAATAACTGTTTAACTTGTGGGAAACAATACCTCATAAAGATTTCCACTCTTTCTGCCTACCTTGTTTAGGCCCAGACCACGACGTAGCAGCTTGTCTAGCCTGTGCTTCTTTCAACCGAAGGACACTTAGACGTCGGTCGGAGTTTGCAGAGGAGTTTTTCGGCTCCGCTTTTGCTTACAACATGCCGTCGGAGACCCCGATTTCACAATTAGCTAAAAAGCGTAAGGAAAAGGACCGACACTCTCGGTCCGCGGTTTCGGCCGAAACCGCGGTTAAGTCAACCGCGAGTGTCTCGGTTTCGGCTGAAACCGAGTCCTCGGTTCTTCCTTCGGCCGAAAGCTTGCCTCCTACCGAGGCCTCATCCAGCATGGCTGAATCTGCTACTGAAATTCCACCTGCTCTTACAGGTTCACAGGATTTATCAGATACTATCCCTTTAGATATATCTACTCCTGCACGTGAAGCTGCTAGGCCCCCTGCATCCATGTCAATTAAGGCTTTTACCAGGGCTAAAGCAGCAAAATCAACCAAGACCGTGCCTGCTAAAACCCCCTCATACAGGCCTAGCTCTAGTACTCAAATGCTTAGTCTAGCAGAGGATCTCTTTTCTTTGATCAGGGGATCCCAGCCTCTCCCTGACAGGGCCTCTCACCCCCCTCCAGAGAAGAGGCCTAGAGCAGAGCCCCCTGAGCCAGTTTCTACAGATTACTCCTCTGATGATTCAGAAAATACAAACCCTCCAGAAGGCCCTTATTCTCCATATGAGGACTCTGATGCAGAAGACTCCATTCCTTCTGCCTCTCCTCCTGAGGAATTTTCTTTTGGGGAAACCTTGCATGCTATGAGGGAACAATTTCAATGGCAGGGCCAGGATTTTTCAGACTCTAGGAAAAGGCTTAGGACCTTTTTGCATTTGCCACAGCATAGGCCTTTAGCTATTCCTCCAGTACTTACAGTTGTGGATGATGCATTTAATGATGCTTGTACTGCTCCTGATTCACTTCCTCCGGCCCCTGCTAAGCCCGACAGATACTACAGGGTTCCGGACACACATTATCACTTGTATAAGGCTCCTTTTGCAGATCCTGAAACTATTTTACAGGGTCCCAAGGCTGTAGCAGCTACCTCTGCCAAAAAAACCCTCCCCTCTGAAAGGGAATCTAGGGCCTTAGAGAGATGGGGTAAAAAAGTTTATACTTCTGCTACTCTTTCGGCTAGGGCCTTAAACTGTCAATTCCACATGATTCAGTATCAGGAATTTATGTTAGATCAGTTAACTAAAAAACTGTCCTCGCCTGAATCTTTAGACCGAAAGTCTCTTCAGGAAATGGTACATAACATTCAGCAGGTCAGTAATCATTCCTTAAAATGCGACTATGATGCACTGGAGGCTTCCTTTAGATCAGCTATGACTGGTACAGTGATCAGAAGGCATGCATGGTTAAAAGAGCAGTCCTTACCAGACCATGTAAAATCAAAGCTCCTAGATGCTCCCATGGATAAACACAGTTTGTTTGGCCCCCCTGCACAGCAAGTGTTGAAGAAGGTGGAAGAGAAAGCAAAATCTGTCCAGACAGTCAAGGATTTCTTACAGGTCCAGCCTCCAAGGTTTAGTAGGAACTGGCCTTCCAAGAATTGGTCCTTTCCAGACACCACCAGAGCACAGAGAGGCAGGAATAGGCGTCCAAGAGGTAGAGGTCAATCCAGAGGTGCCTACAGGGGACGTCAGTGGCAGCCTAACAACCAGCGAAGTACTGCCACAGATCCAGCCACTACCACTTCCACAGGACAATCACAGTGACTAGGCTCTGGAACCGCCTACCAGGGAACAACTAGAAGCACCCTTAGGCGGAAAGCTAGCCTTATTTTCAGTAAACTGGCATTACATTACAGGAGACAAATGGATTTTACAGACAATAGACAAAGGTTACAGGTTTCACTTCCATACTCTACCAAGGAAGAGAGGAATGCCAAACCTACCTCCAAATCAAAAGACAAACACTCTAGAACAAATAGACCACTTAATAAGGATGAGAGCTATAGAAAAGGTACCGTCTATGGAACAAGGGCAAGGATTTTACTCCAGACTTTTCCTGGTGCCAAGAAAGGAAAATCAATGGAGACCTATTCTTGACCTGTCCGCTCTGAACACATATCTCATTGTTCCAAAATTCAAGATGCTGACCCTACAGCAGCTTCTTCCCATGCTGGGCAAGGAGTCTTGGCCGGTAACTGTAGATCTCAAGGAGGCATACCTGCACGTCCCCATACGACCAAATTGCAGAAGATACCTCAGATTTCTTGCAGGATCAGAGCATTATCAATTCTCAGCATTGCCTTTTGGCTTATCTACTGCGCCCAGAGTATTCACGAAATGCCTGGCATCAGTAATTGCTCATTGCAGGCTTCAGGGAATTCAAATTTACCCTTACCTGGATGACTGCCTGTTACAAGCGGACAACAAAAACAAATTAACAGAAGATTTGAAAAAGGTCATTCGCCTACTGCAAGCCCTGGGATACACAGTCAATATAAAAAAGTCAAGGCTGATACCATCCCAAAGGATAACTTTCTTGGGTGCAGAACTGGACACATCAAACCAAATGGCATCCCTCACAGCAGAAAAGCAGAAGCACCTACCACTCTATTTCATGGCATTAACAACGCAGAACCAGCTTACAGCAAGGAAAGTCCTGCAAGCCCTGGGTTACATGGCATCCTGCATAATATTGATTCCACATGCCAGACTACATATGAGGAAGTTGCAATGGTACCTAAGGAATTTATGGTCTCAGCACAAGCACAGCCTAGAAACCCAAATTCCAATAATTCCATGCCTGAAGCAAGAATTCCGATGGTGGGCTCAGGCCTGTCAATTGAACAAAGGACTGCCCTTCCACAGCCCTCATCCAAGCCAGACTATCACCACGGATGCCTCAGACCTCGGTTGGGGGGCACACATGCTGGACAAGTGCATACAAGGCTTATGGACTCAAGACCAGCTGAACCTACACATAAATCAAAAAGAGATGCTGGCAGTAAAACTGGCAATTCAGACATTCAGACCGTTTCTTCAACAGGGTCAATTGCTGATAAGGACGGACAACACCACAGTTATGTGGTATATCAACAAACAAGGAGGCACACATTCGTATCCTCTATGCCGGATGGCAATGGACCTCTGGAATGTGGCCCTGAGCCTCAACATTCAGCTCCAGGCAATATTTGTGCCAGGAAAAGAAAATATACTAGCAGACATCTTAAGCAGAACTTCCACGGATGCCCACGAATGGATGCTGCATCCAGACATCTTCAAATCCATTACAAGGAAATGGGGACTACCAGAAATAGACTTATTCGCATCCCCACACAACCACCAATTGAAAAAATTCTGCACAAGGACATACCACCCACTTGCTTGGAAGGTGGACTCCCTATCTTTCAGTTGGGAAAACCTGACAGCATATGCATTCCCACCTCTTCCTTTGATGCACAATGTGCTATTAAAGATCAAAGAAGATCACCCAAGGATCATCCTGATAGCTCCAGACTGGCCGAGGCAGCATTGGTACCCATTACTGAGGAGTATGTCTCGGGAACACGCATGGCCTCTACCCCTAGTTCCTTTACTGCTAACACAGAACAACTTCAAAACCCTGCATCCAAACTTGAAAACACTGCAGCTAGCTGCTTGGAACATTGCATAAGACAAAATAACCCAGATTTATCTCAAAGGGTTAAAGACATTATCTTGGAGGCTCGCAGACCCTCAACAAGAAAAACTTATTCAGCAAAATGGAAAAGATATCTCATTTGGAGTGCAGCAAAAGGAGAAACTGTATCACTGGTAAGCATAGCTAACATCCTGGAATACTTAGCAGAGCTTTTCCACAATGGCCTGTCCTACTCTTCCATTAAGATTCATGCGTCAGCTATTTCAGCAGAATACAACATGGATCCTCCAGTCTTCTCTCATCCTCTACTCAGGCAGTTTCTGAGAGGAATTAAAAATGTAAAGCCACCAAGGAAGCCACCATTGCCTACATGGGACTTGAACTTTGTGCTAGAAAAGTTGACACTCCCCCCTTTTGAACCAGCAGCAACAGCAGAATTACAGTACTTATCATGGAAAACTGCTTTCCTGATTGCAATCACTTCAGCAAGAAGGGTTTCTGAATTACAGGCATTAATGGCAGTACAGCCCTTCCTTATCTTCCATCAGGTTAGAGTATCCATGAGAACTAATCCTACTTTTATGCCAAAGGTGGTCTCCAGGGTATCATTAAACCAAGCAATCCACCTACCTACATTCTTCCCCAACCCACAGAACAGGGGGGAAAGACTACTACATACCTTGGATGTGCATAGGCAATTGCGCTACTACCTGGACAGAACCAAGAACAATAGAAAAACTGACCAGCTTCTGGTAGCATATGCAACAGGAATGGAAGGAAAAGCAATTTCAAAACAGACAATTTCAAAATGGATAGGAAATTGCATTAGATTCTGTTACTCTTATCATGGAAAGACAACTCCAGAAAACATCAGACCTCACTCCACAAGGGCTACAGCCACTACTACAGCTTTTTCAGGAGTGGCTACCAAAGACATTTTAGAGGCTGCTACTTGGAGCTCCGTGCATACATTTGCCAAGCATTATAATCTACCCTTATACTCCAGATCCCGAGCAGGTTTTGCCACTGCTGTTTTGCAAGGGATCTTAACTACACCATAATCTTATTAGTACCTCCTCCCCCAGTTTGGCTATGGTATTCTACCCATTTGTTAGGACTGCAGATGCATTCTTGAAGGACATAGTACAGTTTTGTACCTACCATAAATGTAGATGTCCGAGAGGTATGCATCTGCAGTCAGGATTACCCACCCTCCTTCCCCTCTGTGGTACTCCTAGGGTATTTGCCCATCTCTTAGCTAGCTGGGGGAATCTGTTATGGTGTATTTGTTTGTATATATGTATATACATGTTTATTTCTATTTGCTCTCTATTGTTTGGAAACATTTGCATTTATCCAAATTTAGCCTTCCTAGAGGGCACCTGGCATCTGGGGCAAGAAACACTGAGGAAAATGGCGTCGGCTGATGCCTTTATACCCTGTTAACTGCAGCTATGACGTCGGGTGAAGTGCGACATCAGCCGAGGCCAGACCCAGACTTTGGAATCCGGCCGACCGAAGGGCTGCCTGAGGCAGGACAACCCATTTGTTAGGACTGCAGATGCATACCTCTCGGACATCTACATTTATGGTAGGTACAAAACTGTACTTTCTTTGTGTTTCACTGTTGCAGTCATTACATTTGGGTAATCTGCTGGCAGGTTGCCCTCAGTTGGCCTGAATAACAAAGTCTTGGGTCCTGTGTCGGTTGCGGTCTCCTCTTCCATGATGTCAGGTCGTCATAGGTATAAAACATGCAGCCAACGCAATTTTGTTCAGTCTTTCTTGCCGCGCGGTGCCCAAAGCAGAAGCAGTTCGCAAGTGCCGGTCGGCCGACTCCTGAAATTTTCGCATTCGAGTTTCAGAACTGAAGTCTTCATCTAAAGCTAAGTACCCCGTTGGAGAAACTTTTTCTTGCTCCTTAACAATGTCAGTAAAAGTTAATAATTGCATTACTTGTGAGAAGCAAATACCTCATAAAGATTTTCATTTGTACTGTATTCCTTGCCTAGGGCCAGATCATAATGTGCCTTGCTGTCAGTTTTGTGCTAGATTTAACCAGCACACTAATAGGCGTCTGTATATTTTTGCTTGTAAATATTTTGGATCCAGATTTAATTACCCTGAAATGTCGTCGGTTAGCAATCTGACTACCGGACTTCGCAAAAAATACGAAGAAAAACAGAGACAGACCGTCAAGGTCCAAAACCGACAACGAAACTTCTCCTAAGCCAGTCGCCGGTAGTCAGTGAGGCGCTTTCACAGCCCCTGATACCTGCTACTTTTGAGTCGCAGGCCTCTACCGAGACCCATGCGGTGTCCGGTATGCCGCGAGATTCTCAGAGTATTGAACCCGTGGATGTCTCTCCCTTGGATGGGTCCGGAGCCGCTGAGCAGACACTGGCTTCTGAGGGTGTTTTCAGGCCTAAACATTTTTATATAAAACCGACGCCAGCCTCAAAAAACAAGATCAAAAACATCTAAGTCTAAAAAACTGATGCATGAGCCACATGCTCAGGCCCCTATGCCTGAAAAACAGATGATCAAAATTGCTGAGGACTTAATTACCTTGATCAGGGGTCCCCCCCCCCCCCCCCTGCTAAGAGGCCTAGGCAAGACACTGATTATGAATATTCAGATCAGGTTTCCATTTCTTCTGATTCCTGTTCTGATCAGGAATGTTCTATTCCACCCTATGAGGATTCTGATGCAGAAGAATCCATCCCATCTGCATCTCCTCCTGAGGATTATTCTTTGGAGAAATCTTGCATACTTTAAGGGAACATTTCCATTGGGAGAGTCAGGATTTCTTTCTCTGAATCGGAAAAGAGGCTTAGGGATTTCCTCCTTCCTCAGCATAGGCCTTTGGTAATACCTCCTGTATTAGACATTGTTGATGTGTTTTCGGAATCAAGCATGGCTTCTGATTCCCTGCCTCCAGCTCCAGTAAGCCAGACAAATATTACAGGGTTCCTGACTCCCACAAATTTCTATTCAAAAATCCTGCTGCTGATTTCACAGGGTCCCAAAGGTGTAAAGGCCTCTATAGCCAAAAATCCTACTCCCTCTGATAGAGATTCCAGGGCGCTGGATAGATGGGGAAAGAAGGTTTGTACGTCTGCAACCTTGGCAATTAGGGCCTTAAACTGCCAGTTTCATATGCTTAAGTATCAACAGCATGTTATGGGCTTATTGAAACAGAAAATAATGTTGATTTCTGATTGTGTGGAAAATCAAGAATTACAGGAATTAATGCATTCAGCAGAACATGTTGGAAAGCATACTTTGCTATGTGGTTTTGATTCTTGGAGGCCTCTTGCAGGACCACAGTTACTGGATCTGTGATTAGAAGGCATGCCTGCCTCAAGGAGCAAAATCTGCCTGATCATGTTAAAGCTAAGTTGTTGGGTGCCCCTTTGCAGTATGATACTCTATTTGGTAATAAGGCAGAAGACATTTTAAAGAAAATGGAAGACAAAGCTAAATCTATGCGAACTGTAAAAGATTTCTTACAAGTGCAGCCACCCAGGTTCAGTAGACACTGGCCTACTAAAAATTGGTCCTTTCCTGTGTCCGACAGAGCCTCTCAAGGCAACTCCAGGTGCTCAAAAGGCTTTAGATACCAATCAAAGGGTTCTTATAGGTCAAAGCGATGGGATGCCTCCACCTCCAAATCTGGAGGAAGCAAAGCACAACCCTACAATAAGCAGTCTCAACGACTTCCCTCTGCCTTCACCAAGCACTTTTCTTTTGGCAGCCCCCTTGTGGGGAAAATTTGCACTTCATGCTCAAAATTGGCAGTTAATTACCCAGGACAAGTGGGTATTAAACATGGTATCCCAGGGGTACAGATTTCATTTCCATACTTTGCCAATTCCAAACGGTTGGCCAGATCTGCCACAAAATCAATGGGCAGAGGCTCAGAAACAAGTTATGTCCCTCATGGATATGGGGGCTATTCAACCAGTACCAGAAAAGGAAAAAGGACAAGGTATTTTCTCAAGGCTTTTCCTGTTACTCAGAAAAGACCATGCCTGGCGTCCAATTCTAGACTTATCGAATTTGAACACATTTCTGGACATTCTAAAATTCAAAATGCTGACTTTACAACAGCTACTGCCTATGCTGGGCAGGAACACTTGGTTAGTGACTCTAGACTTAAAAGAGGCATACCTGCATATCCCAAATAAGGGAATTCTGCAGAAGATACCTCCGCTTCAAGGCACGCTTTTTGCATTACCAATTCTCTGCACTTCCCTTTGGCTTATCTACTGTGCCCAGGGTCTTTACAAAGTGCCTGGCACCAGTAGTTGCATTCTACAGACGAAGCATACAAATTTATCCTTATCTGGACGACTGTCTCATTCAAGCAGAGAACAAGGACATTCTTCTTCAACATCTGGCGTTTATAAAAAGGCTTCTAACATGCCTAGGGTACACAAACGAAAAGAAATCCCAACTGGTACCCTCTCAAATAATTACATTCCTGGGTGCAAGCTTGAATAGAACCACCCAGATGGCTTACCTTACGCCAGACGAACAAAGGCAGCTGACAACTTACTTCAAACAGATGGCAACAAAAACCCAGTTATCTGCAAGACAAATTCTGCAGGCTTTGGGGTTCATGGCATCCTGCAATCTACTAATTCCATATGCAAGACTGCATATGAGGAAACTTCAATGGTAACTAAAAAGTTTATGGAGTCAACATTGTCACAGTCTGGAAACAATGATTCCTCTCATTCCCTGCCTACAGCAGGAGTTCCTTTGGTGGGCAGAGGTATGTCACCAAAACAAGGGACTGTCATTCACTCTACACCCTGCCACCCAAACCCTAACTACAAATGCATCAGACTATGCTTGGGGGGGGGGGGGGGCACCTGGCGGGGAGATGAATTCAGGGCAAATGGAGCCCAAAAGAAATGCATTTGCATATCAACCAGAAAGAGATGCTAGCTGTTCAGAATGCTCTGACAGCCTTCAAGGACTTACTTCATCCAGGACAACTATTGATAAAGATGGACAACACCACCGTTATGTGGTACATAAACAAACAGGGGGGTACACATTCCTACCCCTTTTGCAGACTAGCCATGGCATTGTGGAACACAGCTTTGACTTACCAAGTACATCTTCAAGCTCAATTCCTGCAAGGAAAACAAAATACTGTGGCAGACGACCTAAGCAGAAATCTTATGGACCCGCACAAGTGGAAACTGGACCCACAAATCTTCAGCATGGTAACACAGAAATGGGGGAGCCCAGACATAGATCTATTTGCCTCTCCCCAAAACTATCAACTGGACAAATTCTGCACAAGGACTTAGCACAGACAAGCATGGAAAGTGGATGCCCTGTCCTTCTTTTGGAAAAACCTATCAGTCTATGCCTTTCCACCACTGCCTCTTCTCTCCAAGGTCTTATTAAAGGTCAGACAGGAAAAAACAAAAATGATACTAATTGCTCTGGACTGGCCTCGCCAGCACTGGTACCCAATTTTAAGGAATATGTCTCAACTCCTTCCTTGGTACTTGCTTCAAATACCTCCTCTACTGTCTCAGCAGAACAATCAAATTCTGCACACACAGCTCCAAACTCTGAACCTTGCAGCATGGCTGATCATTTAATTATTCAAACAACACCTCTCAGTAAGTCTGTGATGGATGTCATTTTGGAAGCCAGAAGGCCTAGTACTAGAAAATCTTATGCTGATAAATGGAAGAGATTCTGTGCTTGGAACCAAGCACGAGGAACGGACGCAGCAAAGCCAAATATCCCTCAGATTTTATAATATTTGACTGAGATGCTTGACAAGGGCCTGTTTTTTTCTTCAATAAAAATCCATGCCTCTGCCATCTCGGCCCATTACAACACGGAGCCTCCCCTCTTTTCTCATTCTTTGCTTAAACATTATCTTAGAGGAGCCAAAAATCTACGGCCTCCCAGAAGATCGCCAACTCCTGCATGGGACCTCAGTTTTGTGCTGGAAAAACTCACCCTGCCTCTTTTTGAACCAGCAGCTACTGCAGATATAAATTTTTTTATCGTGGAAAACAGCTTTTCTCTTGGCAATCACTTCAGCAAGAACAGTTTCAGAACTACAGGCTCTCATGGCTGTGGAGCCTTTTATTACGTTTTACCCAGACAGGGTGTCCCTCAGGACCAATCCTCTTATGTCTAAGGTGGTATCCATTGTGGCTCTTAACCAAACAATTCACCTGCCAACTTTTTACCCAAATTCGCAGAACAAAGGGGCGCGGATTCTGCAGTCATTGGATGTACACAGACAACTAAGATTCTACTTAAACAGGACCAAATCTCTAAGAACGTCTGAGCAACTACTGGTGGCATTTGCTGCCGGATCAAAGGGGAAGGCTGTATCAAAGAAGACTATTTCTAAGTTGTTAAGCCACTGCATTTATTTCTGTTACTTGCACCATGGTAAGCCTGTGCCCAAGGGGATGTCACATTCCACCAGGGCTGCATCTACCTCAGCAGCTTTTCTCAGAGGAGCTCCAACCAAAGACATTCTGGAAGCTGCTACTTGGAGCTTGGTTCATACCTTCACAAAGCATTATCATTTGCCTCTCTTCTTCAAATCCAGGGCAGGCTTTGCCACTGCAGTTCTGCAGGGCCTTATAGCCGCTCCTAATGCTGTCTAGTTCCATCCTCCCATCCATAGCTTTGGGATTCTACCCAAATGTAATGACTACAACAGTGAAACACGAAGAACATCGTACAGTTGTGTACACTTACCATAAATGTAGATGTTCAAGTGTATTCAGTGTTGCAGTCCGGGTTACCCACCCGCCATCCCCCTTTTCTATAAATCCTCTCTCCTTCACTATATTCTAAAGCCTTTGTGGTGTATTTGCTTTTAGATGAAGGTAAAGTTTATGTTGCTAGAAGTGCGTTTGCATATATATTTCTGATTTTATATATATATATATATATATATATATATATATATATATATATATATATATATATATTCGGGAGACACCTGACATCTGGGACAAGAAAAACTGAATAAAATGGCATCGGCTGCATGTTTTATACCCCTGACGACCTGACGTCTTGGAAGAGGAGACAGCAACCAACGCAGGACCCAAGACTTTGTTATGCAGGCCGACTGAGGGCAACCTGGCAGCAGTGAATACACTCGAACATCTACATTTATGGTAAGTGCACACAACTGTACTATCTCAAGGTAGCTTTTCTGCACATCCCTGTCAGGGAAAGTTGCAGGCAATACCTTAATTTCAGGGTGGGCAAGCAACATTATCAATTATCTGCGCTGCCCTTTGTCTTATCTACCACTCCCAGAGTTTTCACAAAGTGCCTTGCTCCAATCATTGCTTTTGCAGACAGAAGAAAGTTCAGTTTGATCTGTACTTGGACAACTGTCTAATTCAAGCAAATTCTCGGGAACAGCTGTTAAAGGATCTAGAGTTTGTAGAGACTCTTCTCTCTTCCCTGGGTTACACGGTCAACGAGTAACAAAAATCAAAAATGGTGCCATCCAAAGAGATAACATTCCTGCGAGCGAGTCTGAACACAGCCGCCCAGATGATATATCTCACCCAGGAGACACAGACAACTCTTTCAGTTTGCTTCAAGGACTTGGCAAGCCTGTCCCAGCTCCCTGCAAGGAAATACCTGAAAGCTCTGGGTTTCATGGCCTCTTGCATTCGCTTGATTCCATATGCAAGACTGGATATGAGGAAATTGCAATGGTACCTCAAGAACATTTGGTGTCAACACACACAGGACCTGGATGTAATAATTCCTAGTCTTTCATGTCTGCAGACTGAGTTTCTATGGTGGACAACAGCCTGTCTACAGAACAAAGGCATTTCTTTTCGCCCACCCCTTGCTACTCAAGTTCTTACCACACTCATCGGACTATGCCTGGGGAGCTCACCTGGATGGCAGATGCATACAGGGAAATTGGAATGCCCAGCAGATGCACCTGCACATACATTTAAAGGAGTTGATGGCAGTCCAGCAGGCCTTACTATCTTTGAAGCATCTTCTTTCTCCATGGACCCTGCTTGTCAGGACAGACAACACCACAGCCATGTGGTACATCAACAAGCAGGGAGGGACTCGGTCTTACCTCGTGTGCAGACGGAGCATGAGTCTTTGCTCCATAGCAGCATCCCTGAGCCTGCATCTCCTAGCTCAGTTTCTTCCAGGAAGGCTCAGTGTTTTGGCAGACCAGTTGAGTAGACAGACCCTTGATCCTCACGAGTGTCAGCTGAACAGAGAAGTTTTCTACAGCATCATTCAACGTTGGGGTACTCCTCAAGTAGATCTTTTCTCCTCTCCAGACAACCATCTTCTACCTCTTTTTTGCACCAGACGGCATCACAGCAGAGCCTGGAAAGTGGATGCTCTGTCCTTCCCTTGGATGCTGCTGTCAGTTTATGCCTTCCCTCCTCTTCTTCCCAAAGTATTATTGAAGATCAGGGACGAACGATCAAGGACTATTCTCATAGCTCCGGACTGGCCCAGACAGCATTGGTATCCTCTGCTTCGCAGTCTCTTCCAATTTCCTCCTTGGCATCTTCCTCTGAAGCTAGATCTTTTGGTTCAGGAAGGGGGAAACATTCTACATCCTCATCTTTAGTCTCTCCATTTGGCAGCATGGCACATTGTATGACTCCATCCTTTTCTTCTTCCCTTTCCCAGCAGGTGGTTGACGTGCTTAGGGAGGCTATGAGGCTTAGCACTAGGAAGTCTTTTGCTGGCAAATGGGAAAGATTCTCTCATTGGATGCAGGCTAGAGGGGAATCTTCTTCTCAGCATTCCCTTCCTCTGATCTTGGAATACCTGGCTGATTTGCTTCAGGTTGGTCTTTCTTTTTCCAGTATCAAGATGCATGCTTCAGCCATTTCTTTTCATTGTTCTTTCGAACAACCCATTTTCTCTCATCTCCTGATGAAGATGTTTCTCAGAGGTGCCTGCAACTTAAAACTTCCCAGAAGGGTGCCTACTGCAGCCTGGGATCTTAATTTTGTTCTAGAGAAACTCACTCTTCCTCCTTTTGAGCCAGCTGCCTGTGCAGATTAAAAGTTTCTGTCGTGTAAGACTGCATTCCTCTTGGCTATAACTTCAGCAAGGATGGTTTCGGAGCTACATGCTTTGGCTGTGGAGCCTTTTCTTATTTTTCATGCAGATAAGTTCTCTCTGAGAGCCAACCCCTCCTTTATGCCTAAGGTGGTTTGTAGAATGACTCTTAATCAGTCCGTATACCTTCCTACCTTCTTTCCTATATCCTCGAAATAGAGGTGAAAGAGTCCTACATTCTCTTGATGTGCTTAGACAGCTCAGGTTTTACCTGGACAGGACAAAAACTTTCGGAAATCAGCACAGTTATTGGTCAGTTTTGCCCCCGGAGCCCAGGGCAAGGCTATTTCTAAGCAAACCATTTCTAAATGGATTGCTCATTGTATTACTTTTTGGTATTCCTTTCATGGCAAGGTTCCTCCTGAAGGGGTTAGGACCCACTCAACTAGAGCAGCTTCCACTTCTGCAGCCTTTTTAAAGGGTGTCCCTACTAAAGACATTTTGGAGGCTGCCACATGGTCTTCTTTTCACACTTTCACAAAGTATTATAATTTTCCGTTGTTTTCTAGAGCCAGGGCAGGGTTTGCCACTACTGTCCTGCAGGACATTATCTCCAATCCTTGATTCTGATGGTTCCTCCTCCCTTTTTCTCTGGGCTTTGGTATTCAACCCATTGGTTAGGACTGCAACAGTGAAACACAAACATAGTACAGTTGTGTACACTTGCCATAAATGTAGATGTTCGAGTGTATCCACTGTTGCAGTCCTGGTTTCCCTCCCTCCTTCCCCCTTTTCTCTTTTCCTACGGTACAGGCTAAATTTGTTATTTGCAAAATGGCTTTTGGTTTAAGCCTTGTTTTCTGGGGGCTTCTGACTGTTATGGCAAGAAAGACTAAGGAAGTGACATTGGCTGCCTCCTTTTGTATCAGAAGCCCTGATGTCCTTTACAACTGACTACAGCTGATGTAATTTTTTACTTACCTTTGGTATTCTGGCCGATCGAGGACTACCCAGAGCTGGATAACCCATTGGATAGTATGGCAACAATGAATACACTCAAACATCTACATTTATGGTAAGTGTACACAACTGTACTTTCTCTGCTCCAGGTAAAAATTAAGTTCAAATGTCAAAAAAAAAATCTACCCAAGTACAAGACCTTACTCTGTATTTGTGGCATGGTACAGAACTGTTTGTTTTATCTGTTACTAAAAACTTTAGTTTGTGTTCAAGAGAAACTGGAGTTTGTTTCCCATGTTGGTGCCATCTACCCTATTGTGTAAGCTACAGTGCTGTATGGGGTATACTGGTGGGATAAGCCTGGCGATGTGAGTGGAACAGAATAAAATTAAAAACTGTTCAGTGACACCCTGCTGACACAAAACAGAAAGCTATCAACCCAGTATTTAGCCAAGGGTAAGTTGTTACAGCAGCAACATAACAAGGTTGAGCAGGTTGCTTAAAAGGTGACAGTGCAGTCTGGGTGGGTTGGGGGTTGTGATTCAGCCAGAACCTCCTGTTGCTAGGAACCTAGTGCATGGACATAGTCAATACACAGGACACGTGCCAGGCTTCTTTAGGAGCCAAGGCTTGCAAGTAAGCCTTCTTTATAGGGGGTCCAGCTAGATTTAGAGCCTTCTTTTGTCATTAGGAACCTAATGCACTGTCTGGGTAGTACACAAAATGTAAGCCTGGTTTCTTTGAACAGGCTGCTTGGGAAACCATGGATGTTCTTCACTGTTGCAGTCATCACATTTGGGGTTATCACTGCCAGGGTAGCCCTCGGTTGGCCCGAATACCAGAGACTTAGTATTTCTGCGTCGGTTGCTGTCGCTTGAGGACTGGCGTCAGGTCGTCAATGGTATAAAGTAAGGCAGCAGACACCATTACATCAGTCTTTCTTGCTATGGAGCCCGAAGCAGAAGCAGTTTGCACGAGTGCCGGTCGGCTGCTACCTGAGTTTTCATTTCCAAACTGAAGTTGAGGTATTCTAAAGCTAAGTACCTCGTTGGGGATCCTTTTTTCTTGCACTAACCAATGTCAGAAAAAGTTAATTGTCTCGTCTGTGGAAAGCAAATACCCTACCGAGACTTCCACTCTTACTGTGTCACTTGCCTAGGCCCAGAGCACAACGTCCCCCATTGTCACTTCTGTGCTTTGTTAAATGCCAGAACTTTCCGTCGTCGGGCCCTTATTGTAGCCAGATATTTTCATTTACAGTCCTTTAATTCCGATATGGCTTCGGTAAGCCATTCAACAGCAGATCTTCTGAAAGCAACGTAAAGATAAAGACAGAGATAGACTGCACAGGTCCAAGCCTTCCAGCGATGCTTCCGTTAAGCTAGTCGTCAGTACTCTGGTACTCAGTGAGGTGCTTTCACAGCACTGATGCCCGCATCAGTTGATTCGCAGGCCACTACTGAGACCCTTTCAGAGTCCAGTATGCCACAAAACTCTTCTTTGTCTAAGGATTCTGCTGTCGTCTCTACCTTAGATGGGTCTGGAACCGCTGAGCAGGCACCAGCTTCCGAGGAAGTCCTTTGCACTTCCGAATCTCAACACAAACCAACGTCTTGTTTCACGACTACCGTTGTTTCGAAAACAACCAAGTTCCTTCAGGGCAGGGTTCGAACCACACCCAAGAAACTGACCACCCACTCTTGGGCGGCTGCTACCTTGCCTCACTCTCAAATGCTTAAAATGGCAGAAGACCTTATCATGCTGATCAGGGTAAGCCAAGCTACCCCTTCAGAAAGGAAAAGAGGTCTGTCCCCAGAAGTTCTGCCTGAACAAGAGTCTGATGAATCCGATGCATCTGATTATGAAGACATGCAGCCCCTCTCCACTTATGAGGATTCTGATGCAGAGGAATCCATTCCTTCAGCCTCTCCCCCAGAGGATTTTTCCTTTGGGGAAACCCTACATACTTTAAGGGAGCATTTCCAATGGGAGAGTCAGGACTACCCTCAGTCTAAAAAGAGACTCAGGGAATTCCTAGAACTTTTGCAACACAGACCCTTGGCCATGCCCCCAGTCCTGGATGTGGTGGATGTTTTCCTTTAATCCAGCTTGACTCCTGACGCCCTACCTCCTGCTCCCAGAAAACCAGGCAGGTACTACAGAGTCCCCTGACTCACACAAATATCTTTAAAAATCCAACAGCTGACCCTGAGGTCATTTGTCAAGGGCCTAAAGGGATTAAAGCAACCTCTGCTAAGAATCCCACCACCTCAGACAGGGATTCCCGAGCATTGGACAGATAGGGTAAAAAAGTATACACCTCAGCTACTTTTGCTATCAAGGCACTAAATTGTCAGTTCCATGTGCTTAAATATCAGCAACATACCTTGGAACCCCTTAAAAAATGTCCTCCTTTCCTGCTTGAGCAGAATTTAAAGATTTACAAGACTTGATGCATTCTGCAAGTCAAGTAATTAAACACACCTTGCACTGTGGATGTTCTTTGTGTTTCACTGTTGCAGTCATCACACTTGAGTTATCTGCCTGCAGGTCGGCCTGAATACCAGAGACTTAGTATTTGTGCGTCGGATGCTGTCGCTCCAAGACTGACGTCAGGTCGTCAGGGGTATAAAAACAGGCATACGACACCATTACATCAGTCTTTCATGCCGAGGAGCCCGAAGCAGAAGCAGTTCGCTAGCGCCGATCGGCCGCTACCTGAATTTTCATTTACGAATTTAATAATCCTGAAGTCTTCTAAAGCGAAGTACCCTGTTGGGGATCCTTTTTTCTTGCTTTAACTGATGTCAGAAAAAGTCAACAGTTGTCTTGCCTGTGGAAAGCAAATACCTGACAGATTTTCATTCTTACTGCGTCACCTGTTTAGGCCCAGACCACGATGTCCCTCGCTGTCTGTTTTGTGCCTTATTTAACGCCCGAACCATTCGTCGTCAAGCTCTTTGTAGCTAAATTCTTACACTCTCGATCTCTGTAATCTGAAACTGCTTTGGTAAGCCATCTGACTACTGATATTCTGAAAAAAACATAAAGATAAAGACAGAGACAGACCACATAGGACCAAAACTGCCGATGCTTCCGTTAAGCTAGTCACCAGTCTGCCGGTACTCAGTGAGGCGCTTTTGCAGCCCCTGATGCCTGCTTCAGTGGATGTGCAGGCTTCTGCTGAGACCCATTTGGAGTCCGGTATTCCACGAGACTCTTCACCGACTGTGGAACCTGCGGATGTCTCTACTTTGGATGGTTCTGGAGCTGCTGAGCACCTAACTGGCTTCTGAGGCAGTTATTCACTCAACAGATGTTAGTCTCAAACAGATGACTTTTTTTAACCAAAATTACAGAGTTTCTTAGGCCCAGAGTATGCACTACACCTAGAAAACAGATGACCAAAGCGCATGCATCTGCTCCCATGACACAAAAACAAATGCTTAGAATGTCTGAAGACCTTATTATGCTGATTAGGTGAATTTGGCCTTCCCCTGCTAAGAGACAGAGTCCAGTCCCCTTCAGCTTCTATAGACCAGGAGTCCGATGACTCTGAAATTTCTGATTATGAAGACATGCCCTTATCTGCTTATGAGGATTCAGGTGCAGCAGGATCCATTCCCTCTGCCTCCCCTCCAGAGGATTTTTCTTTTGGTGAAACCTTGCTTAACTTACGAGAGCATTTCCACTAGGAATGCCAAGACTATCCTCAGTCCAAAAAGAGGCTCTGAGAATTTCTAGAGTTGCCTCAACACAGGCCCTTAGCAATACCCCCTGTCCTGGATGTTGTGGATGTTTTTATGGAATATCTAGTCTTACTCCTGACACTTTACCTCCTTCCCCTAGGAAACCAGACAAGGTACTACAGAGTACCTGACACTCACAGATTTCTTTTTAAGAATCCTACTGCTGACCCAGAGATAATTTCCCAGGGTCCTAAAGGTATCAAGGCTACTACAGCCAAGAATCCCACCCCTTCGGACAGGGATTCCAAAGCTTTGCACAGATGGGGTAAGAAGGTATATGCCTCTGCAACTCTTGCTTTTAGGGCATTGAATTGTCAGTTTCACATGCTGACTGTCCAGCAACATATTATGGAACTTTAACAAAAATTGGCAACATTTTCAGACTGTGCAGAAAATAAAGAATTGCAGGAGCTTATGCACTCTGCAAGTCAAGTCAGCAAGCATACTTGGCAGTGTGGCTTTGACGCCCTAGAAGCATCTTGCCGGGCAGCTGTCACTGGCTCTGTACTGAGAAGACATGCTTGGCTGAAGGAGCAGACCTTGCCAGACCATGTCAAATCAAAGTTATTAGATCCTCCTTTGAATAAAGACTGTTTGGCACCAAAGCATTAGAGGTTCTTAAAAAGATGGAAGAAAAAGCTAAGTCTATGCAGATTGTTAATGAATTCTTACAAGTGCAACCCCCTAGATTCAGTCGGCATTGCCCTTCCAAACACTGGTGCTTTCCAGCCCCCTCCAGGCCTTCTCAAACCATACCCAGGGGGAACAGCCACCCAGACTGCAGTCTCGAGGTATGCAGAGATCTAAGCACCCCACCCTTAAAGCAGGGAATGGTAAGCCACCTCCTTAAGGAAAAAGCTCACAATGACTTCTATACTCCACGCCCCAGCCCTGCCCAGTTGCTTGAGCCCATAGGAGGAAAACTTGCCCTTCATGGAAAAAAATGGATGTCCATCACTCAGGACGGGTGGGTCCTCAACATTGTATCCCAGGGGTACAAATTTTATTTCCATTCACTACCAACCCCAAGCGTGTTCCCAGACCTTTATCCAAACCAGTGGGCAGAGGCTCAACACCAGGTACTTTCCCTCCTCAATATCAGAGCTATCCATCCGGTTCCAGTAGAACAGAGTAGTCAAGGATTCTACTCCAGGCACTTCCTGGTACCCAGGAAAGAGGGCTCTTGGCGCCCAATCCGGGATCTTTCCATTTTCAACACCTTCCTGGTGGTACCAAAATTCAAAATGCTTACCCAGCAACAGCTTCTTTCTATGCTAGCCAAGGATGCCTGGTTAGTCACCCTAGACTTAAAAGAAACCTGTCTGCATATCCCCATAAGGGAATAATGCAGGAAGTATCTATGTTTTGAGGCAGGGTCTGTGCATTATCAGTTCTCTGCACTTCCCTTTGGCTTATGTACTGTGCCTTGAGTATTCACAAAATGCCTTGCTCCAGCCATTGCATACTGCAGGCAGAGAGATATCCAAATTTACCCGTACTTGGACGACTGCCTGATTCAGGTGGACAGTCAGGAATGGCTACTGCAGCACCTGACATTTGTGAAAAACCTTCTCATTTCCTTGGGGTACACGGTCAACGAAAAGAAATCAAAACTGGTACCCAGTGAAAAGATTGTATTCCTGGGAGCAAGCGTGGACACAACTTCCCAGATGGCGTTTCTCACCTCAGAAAAACAAGTCTGTCTGACAGACTACTTCAAACAAATGGCCACCAGAACCCAGCTATCTGCAAGAAAAATACTGCAAGCCCTAGGGTTCATGGCCTCGTGTATACTGCTGATTGCATATGCAAGACTGCATATGAGGAAACTCCAATGGTACATAAGTCTTTGGTGCCAACATTCTCAGGACCTGGAAACAGTAATTCCTATCATACCCTAAGGACGCAGTTCCTGTGGTGGGCAGAAGCATGCAACCACAACAAGGGACTGCCATTTACTCAACCCCACGCCGCCCAGACCCTAACCACAGACGCATCAGATTATGCCTGGGGGGGCACACATGGACGGAAAATGTAATTCAGGGCCACTCGAGCCCAAGTCAAATTCATGTGCACATCAACCAAAAAGAGATGCTAGATGTACAGAATGCCTTGACAGCTTTCAGATCCCTAATCTTTCCAGGACAACTAATAAAAACAGACAACACCACAGTTGTGGTACGTCAACAAGCAGGGAGGAACCCTTTCCTATCCACTCTGCAGGCTAGCCATGCCCCTGTGGAACATGGCTTTGGACATTCAAGTCCATCTGCAAGCTCAATTCCTGCCAGGCAAACAAAACTTACTGGCAGACGACTTAAGCAGAAATCTGCTAGACACACGAGTGACAATTGGAGCACAGCACCTTCAACCTTCTGATTCAGAAATGGGGAACCCCAGAGGTGGATCTCTTTGCCTCCTCCTACAACCACCAGCTCAGCAAATTCTGCATCAGGAATCCTCACATTAGGGCCTGGAAAGTGAATGCCCTATCTTTTCATTGGGCAAGTCTCTGAATCTATCCCTACCACCCCTCCTTTCAAGAGTATTACTCAAGGTATAGCAGGACAGAACAAGGACAATTCTGATTGCTCCAGACTGGCCACGCCAACACTGGTATCCACTGCTGCGCAGCCTGACATCAGTGCCACCCTGGCACCTACTTCAGAATCCAACCCTCCTCTCCCAGCAGGAGGGACAGATTCTTCATCCACAACTGCAAACCCTAAATCTTGTAGCCGGGCTTATTCCTTGAATTTTCCCCCAGCAACCTTAAGCAAACAGGTGCTGGATGTCATTCTTGAAGCCAAAAGACCCAGTACAAGAAAATCCTATGCTGATAAGTGGAAAAGGTTCTGCTTATGGATTCAGTCTAAAGGAGAGGACACAACTCTGCCCTATCTGCCTCTTATCCTGTATTACCTAGCAGATCTACTACACAAAGGCCTGTCCTCCTCCAGCATTAAGATACATGCCTCAGCCATTTCTGCTCATTACAACACTAAGCCACCTCTCTTCTCTCACCCTCTTATCAAACAGTTCCTGAGTGGGGCAAACAACTTAAGGCCACCAAGGAGAACACCCACCCCTGCTTGGGACCTTAACTTTGTAGTGGAAAAGCTCATGCTCCCCCACCCCTTTGAACCTGATGCATCAGCAGAGTTGAAATTCTTCTCTTGGAAAACAGCCTTGCTTCTAGGCATCACTTCAGCTAGAAGAGTGTCTGAGCTGCAAGCACTCATGGCTGTGGAACCCTTCATTATTTTCCATGCTGACAGGGTTTCCCTCAGGACTAACCTTTCCTTTATGCCCATAGTGGTGTCCAGTGTGGCTCTGTCAATCCATCCATTTGCCAACCTTCTTCCCTAATCCTCAAAATAAAGGGGAAAGGATCCTGGACTCCTTGGACGTGCACAGACAGCTCAGATCCTACCTTGATAGGACTACTAGTCAGCTTTGCAACAGGGACAGAGGGCAAGGCCATTTCAAAACAAACCATTTCCAAATGGATAGCACACTGCATCCATTTCTGCTACAAACACCATGGGAAACAAACCCCTCAGGGGGTCGGAACACATTCCACTTAGGGCAACATCTACCTCTACAGCATTTCTCAGTGGAGTCCCAACCAGGGATATCCTGGAGGCTGCTACCCAGAGTTCTGTATACAGCTTCACCAAGCATTACCACCTGCCTTTCTTTTCCAAATCCTGGGCAGGATTTGCTACAGCAGTCCTGTAAGGCATACTAGCCAGCCCTAACTCTTCTTGACTGCCTCCACCCTTTAGCTTTGGGAATCCACCCAAGTATGATGACTGCAACAGTGAAACATAAAGAACATAGTACAGTTGTGTACACTTACCATAAATGTAGATGTTCAACTGTATTCACTGTTGCAGCCCTGGTTTCCCTTCCTCCAGCCTCCTGGTTTTCTCTCTCTCTCTCTCTCTCTCTCTCTCTCTCTCCTATCTATGGCTATTACTAACCCCTTCTGGGGTATTGGTATTGGTATTTACTGGTGGTGGTTTTTTCCCACCATAACCTAGCTCCCTATTTGGCGGGCTCCTGACATTTGGGGCAAGAAAAACTGATATAATGGTGTTGGCTGTCCGTTTTTATACCCCTGACGACCTGCGTCAGTCTTGGAGCAACAGCATCCGACGCAGAAATACTAAGTCTCTGGTATTCGGGCCACCTGCAGGCAGATAACCCGAGTGTGATGACTGCAACAGTGAATACACTCAAACATCTACATTTATGCTAAGTGTACAGAACTGTACTTTTTGACGTCCTAGAAGCTTCTTGCAGGGTAGCAGTCACCGGATCTGTCCTTAGAAGACATGCATGGCTTAAGGAACAACCCCTGCCAAACCACGTCATATCTAAATTGTTGGATGCACCCTTGCACAAATAACTTATTTGGCACAAAGACAGAAGAGATCTTAAAAAAGATGGAAGAAAAAGCAATATCTATGCAAACAGTTAAGGATTTCTTACAGGTCCAGCCCCTTAGGTTCAGCAGGCATTTTCCCTCCAAGCACTGGTCCTTTCCTGCTCCGAGTAAACAGGCCCAGCCTAGGACCCGTAGAAACGGACCTTCCAGTCAGCAGCCCCAGGGAATGCAGAGATCTAAGCAGTGGACTGCCTCCACTTCAAAACCAGGGAGTTCTAAGCCACTCCCTTATGGTAAGAACTCAAAATGACTCGCCTCCTCCCTACCTCCCCTCTGCCCACCTTCACTTACCCTTAGGAGGAAAACTCTCCTTTCACTCAAGCACCTGGGCCACCATTACCAAGGACCAGTGGGTTTTGAACATTGTGTCTCAGGGATACAAATTCTTCTTCCACACCCTTCCAACCCCAAAAGGGTTCCCAGATCTACCGCCAAATCAGTGGGCAGAGGCTCAGAAACAAATCCATTCCCTGCTCTCTGAGGTCAGTAGATCACGTTCCTGTAGAACAGATAGGCCAAGGCTTCTACTCCAGACTTTTTTTGGTGCCCAGAAAAGAGGGCACCTGGCACCCCATCCTCGATCTAGCCATTCTAAACACCTTCCTGGTGATCTCAAAATTCTCACCCTCCAGCAGCTACTACTCATGCTGTCCAAGGACGCTTGGCTAGCCACCCTGGATCTAAAAGAGGCCTACCTCCACATTCCTTTCAGGGAATCGTGCAGAAAATAATCTCCGCTTCAGGGCAGGATCTCAGCAGTTTCAGTTCTCTGTGCTTCCCTTTGGCTTATCTACTGCTCCCAGACTTTTCACAAAATGCTTGGCTCCGGTAATTGCCTTTTGCAGACAAAGAAATGTTCAAATTTTACCCCTACTTAGATGACTGCCATATTCAGGCAGACAGCCAGGAAAGGCTACTCAAACACCTGGCCTTTGTAAAGAATCTCTTTGGTGGACAACAGCATGCTCCCACAACAAGGGACTGCCCTTGTCCCCACACCCCACCGCCCAGACCCTCACCACAGATGCATCAGACTATGCTTTGGGTGCACACCTGGACGGCAGGTGCATACCAATGGAGCCCACAACAAATCCCCTGCACATCAATCAAAAAGAGATGATGGCTGTGCAGCACGCCTTGATAGCTTTCAAACCCCTTCTCTCTCCAGGGGTTTTCCTGATCAAAACAGACAGCACCACTGTGATGTGGTAGATCAACAAGCAGGGAGGGACTTGCTTCTATCCTCAATGCCGGCTGTCCATGACCCTGTGGCTCACAGCCTCTTTTATGCAGATACACCTGTTAGCACAATACCTACCAGGCTCTCTCAACTCCCTGGCAGACCAATTAAGCAGAAACCTTTTGGACCCACACGAGTGGCATTTCAACAGAAGTACTTTCTTCCTAATAACTCAGGAATAGGGAACCCCGAAGGTCTACCTCTTTGCCTCCCACATCAACCATCAGCTCAGCAAATTCTGCACCAGGGAGCATCACTGCATGGCTTGGGAAGTGGATGCCCTGTCCTTTCCCTTGGTCAATCTCTCGGTCTATGCCTTTCCTCCTCTACCTCTCATCCCCAAGGTACTACTCAAAATAAGGGAGGAAAAACAAAGGACCATTCTTATAGCTCCAGACTGGCCCCGACAGCACAGGTACCCCTTGCTGTGCAGCCTGTCCCTGCTGCCTCCATGGCATCTCCCTCAGATTCCAAACCTCCTAAACCAGAGGGAAGGGGAATTCATGCATCCCCAATTGCAGGCACTCAGTTTGGCAGCTTGGCTTATTCCCTAAATCCGAACCAATTTGCCTTCCTCAGTAAACAAGTTCTGGATGTTATCTGTGAGGCCAGATGCCCTTGTACCAGAAAGTCTTATGCAGATAAATGGAAAAGGTTCTGCACTTGAATCCAGGCTAAGGGGGCCAATATGGCACAGCCCTCCATCCTTCTCATCCTGGATTACTTAGCTGACCTACTACACAGTGGTCTCTTTCTCCTCTATAAAAAAATCATGCCTCTGCTATTTCTGCTCATTTCCCACTGAGCAGCCCCTTTTCTCACACCCTTTGATCAAAATGTTCCTCAGAGGGGTTAGCAACTTAAGGCCCCCCAGAAGGGCACCAACACTAGCTTGGGACCTTAACTTTGTCTTAGAAAAGCTCACCCTGTCTCCTTTCGAACCAGCTTCTTCTGCAGAGCTAAATTTTCTCTACTGGAAGACAGCCTTGCTTTTGGCCATCACTTCAGCCAAAAGAGTCTCTGAGCTGCAAACACTCATGGCTGTGGAACCCTTCATCATCTTCCATGCAGACAGGGTATCCCTCAGAACTAACCCATCCTTCATGCCCAATGTGGTGTCCAGTGTGGCTCTCAACCAATCCATTCATTTGCCCACCTTTTTTCCTAATCCCCAGAACAAGGTGGAAAGGATTCTTCACACTCTAGATGTGCACAAACAGCTCAGATACTGTCTGGACAGGACTAAACTCTTCAGAAAGTCTGATCAATTGCTGGTTAGCATTGCTACAGGGGCAGAAGGCAAACTCCATTTCCAAATGGATAGCACACTGCATCCATTTCTGCTACAAACAGCATGATAAGCCTCCCCCCCAAAGGGGGTCAGGACAGACTCCACCAGAGCAGCCTGCACCTCTGCAGCTTTCCTCAGGTGTGTCCCCACCAGGGACATCCTGGAGGCTGCCACTTGGACATCTGTTCACACTTTTACCAAGCATCATCACCTGCCTCTCTCCAAATCCAGGGCATGGTCTGCCTCTGCAGTCTTGCAGAGCATCCTAGCCAGCCCCTAGCTTCCTTGACTGCCTCCATCCTTTTCCACAGCTTTGGGAATCTACCCAAATGTGATGACTGCAACAGTGAAGCACGAAGAACATAGTACAGTTGTGTACACTTAAAATAAATGTAGATGTTAGTGTATTCACTTTTGCAGTCCTGATTTCCCTCCCTCCATCCCCCTCTTTTTTTCTGTCTCCTCCTTTTGTTACCATTCTTCCTTGTTGTTCTTTCTTTACAAGGGACATATTGGTATTTATTTTCCACTGGTGGGTTCTTACATCAGAACCTGGCCTCCTACTTTGGGAGCTCCTGACAGGTTAGGGGACGAAAAACTGATGTAATGGCGTCAGCTGCCTTACTTTATACCACTGGCGACCTGACATCAATCCTCAAGCGATAGCAAGTGATGCAGAAATACTAAGTCTCTGGTATAAGGGCCGGCCGAGGGCTACACTGGCAGGGATAACCCCAGATGTGATGACTGCAACAGTGAACACACTCGAAGACCTACATTTATGTTAAGTGCACACAACTGTACTTTATGGGCAAGTCTTCTTGGTGGCAGCTAGCCAGATCCTTCGTACATCACTAGTAATCTGGTGCACAGACCTTCTGTTATGGGAAAGTGGGTCATTGTATAGCCTTTGAAATTATCTTTTCAGCTCTGCCCCCCCGATGAGCATGAAATCAGTTTCACACAATTTCTGTGGAGGATGGAGTTTTACAAGATTAATATGGCCATTTTAGATAAGGTGTTGATTATACTGAGTGGCATCCAATGCCCCCCCCCCCCCTTTGGTTTTGAACTTAATGTGGACAGGTTTATCCGGCTCTTGTTTGGCTCTGATGATGTTTAACTCTGAAATTAGTCTCTTGTAAAACCCATTTTGTGGTCTTGGATCTTTAGTCCATGATTTGTAGAGAACTATATCTAGACTTTCATGCAGATGATATGTCTTTAAGAAGAAATATGTGCTGTTAAAAGTAGTTTCAGAGTGGTCTTTAAACAAGTCTGTTCATCTATCGGTTTTCTTTGTGGAGTAGGGAGTCATGGCGAGGAGGGTCCTTAACACCTTAAATACACTCTATCTGCCAATTTGCAGTTTAAGACAATGGAACAGACTTTCTTTTAAGAAAAGAGCAGACCGTTGAAAGGTTAACCCTTTCAGTGGTTTGCAGACTGTATTGACTTATGATAGCTTACGTTTGCTGCAAAATGGCAAAGACCACTGTATCAGGGCATTAATGTTTTAAGTGCTTGCTTAAAAAAAATGGCTCTGCTATAGACATTAGTGTCGCTACCACTGTTTGCCTTGGTCACACCTTCAAGCATTGTTGCTTGGACTGCAGTCCCAGAAATCTGTATCTAGTTTCCTTACGTAGTACTTCAGGACTGAACCTTCATGGCTTGGGTGTCATCCAGCTCCTATATCTTTGTGGGCTTGAGATTTTATTCAGGTGTATATCCATGGAGTGTCATTCTTCTGATATTTGAAGGAGTGAGTTAGAGTGTCAGCTGATGGTTAAGGAGAACCTCCTTTGGTAATGAATATAGCTGCACTGTACTTGCTTAGTTACTTTATTTCTGTGAATGCTGATTAGTTCCTTACAAGTCTGGTAAGCTGATATATTACAACCCTTTAGTAGTTCAGGTACCAACCATCCACATTTTTTCCTAATTTGCAGCAGTGGTGAGGCAGCCAAATTGGCAGGCTCTGGAGCTTGGGTATTCTCTGCTTATATGGTGTTTCGCCATCTGTCAATCTAAGGAGTACACTTTTCTGAAAGTGCCAAATTAAAATAGAATCAAAGCCAGCCTGTTTTTCAAACTCAGTAAATGTGGTTTAGGTTCTGCTGAATATCAGATGATGATGGTGGTAATGTTTACCATGGTCAGAAATGTGATATTTTCCTGAGGTGCTGTTATCATATTTGTTACATACAGTTAAAAGGGTGGGCCTTGGAATGCTTTTTTTTTCTCTTCCCAAGTGGCATGTTTCTTTTTGTGAGCACAGTTCTTGATTGGATTTTTTTTCTCTTCCTTTCATTTATTAGTGCTGTCCTGGCATCCTGGTGCCCCCTCCATATTGTCTGCCAGCTGTCTCCTTGCCCCTACAAGACTGTTCTAGTGATGGTGGGGTCAGTCGCAGACCTTGGGCATCCAGGGGCTGTTCACTTCTTTCTACCCCCCTCCCTTTTGGATGTGATGGTTTTGCCCGAGGGACGGGCATGCAGTGGAGATGTGTGGCATATCTCCAAGCTCTAGAGCATCTTAGTCTTATCTCCATCTTAACTCCCTCTTGTGAGCATGCCATTCAGTATGCCATCTCCAGCGTCCACTAGAGGTCAACACAAGAGATGCCCATAGATCCATCTGTCTGTCTCTGTTGCTCCATCAGTCACCCAAGCTGCTAATCAAAACAGGTCTGATGGGTTGTAGTCAAGCCTCTAGCGTTCTTTTGCCATCAGAATTGTGGATTTTAGCTTTGTAAACCAGTGTTCGACCTTGACGTGTTTCATAACTTGGCACTGTGTATTGTGTGAAGTATTTTTGCATTTCTGCATCTAGGACAGGGTTTGAAAATATAGATATGAATGCAAGGAGAAGCATCTATCTTCTGATTTAGCTTTGCATCTTTTGGCTATAATGTAACATCAGAACCAAAAAATAAAAACTTTCTACAGCAAAGTGCAACTACCTGTTGCCGAATCAATAACATTTTGATGAAGTCTATTGATATATATACTGTTGAAAGTGCTTAATCTGTGTGGAATTAAACAGTTTTATTCTTCACTGTGTGTGATATTGCTGATTCGGCAACAGGTAGTTGCATTTTGTTCTCTAATCTAACATTCCCATATTATGAAATACACATAGTTATATACATTTCCTGAAAATCTTCTGTAGAAAAAAATATTACTTTGGCTTCCACGTTTTTCATGGTGTTTTGTTTGGAAGCTAACAGACTAGGTGAGGTAGCCCTCAGGTTGGTCAGACATGCTGCTTTAGCTGTCTGGTAGAAAAAAGGTAAATTATTTTGTGGTTAGTTTTTGTGGACATCCCACAACTGTCTCCTTAGGTTACTTAAGATGAAAATTGCAAGAATTTAGATCTTCAGCAAAGGCTGCCCATGTCATTTTTTTGAGCAGTAGCACAGTTATTACAGTTCTAGATTGTGTCCTTTTATGGAAGTTCAGTCAACCCTAGCTGGTGGTGTACTCTCAAACTAGTGTTGCATGAATAAATGTGCATGTAACACTTGGGCTGTGTGTGTAGGTCCTGTCACAGATTTTTGGTCATTGCTTCTTAGACTGTAAACGGTCCCAATTTTCCTTATTTAATTTTCTCTTATTTCTGTGACAGATATTTGAGAGATGTTTGAGCTTCTGCATCATATGCATAGCTCAGGTGCCGTGTGAATTTTCTTTGACTTGTAGCCCTTTGTTTGGAGCTTTGAAACTCTTTTGTCATCTATGTCTTTTTGCCATCATTAATACTCTAGTTTTTTTGTACCAAAAATATTTAGCTGCTTTGCATTTGTTTTCTCTTTTTCTAGATTATTTCTGGCAGTGGGAACGAGAGGATGGAAACTGGATTCCTTATACTGCAGAGACTAGCATTGTCTTGGAAAGAGCTTACCGTAAAAAAAAAGAAGTCCTGTTTACAACATTTGGAAGATCAAATTATACTATGGACCTTCATAATATGGTGCAGATAAATAACAAGACCAAATACCGCAGGGGTATAATGAGGAAAGAGTCAAGTGAGTAATTCATGTGGTGCAGTGTTCACTTTTCTGTCTGTATAGTTTATCATAACATCATAATAAAATATAGATGTAACCCTGCCTTGCAGACATGCAAGATGCCTCAGAACGTTGTGTACAGCTGACGAGCTCAGTTGGTAAGCCTGACAGCCCCTTAATGGCCGCTGGGAGCAGTTGATAGTACATTTGTGGTACAGGGAGTGGAAGAAATGATGTTCTTCGTGTTTCACTGATGTTCATCGTGCATACAGCTGCAGTAATCCCAGGCCCCATGCCTAAAAAGCAGATGCTTAAAATGGCTGAGGATTTAATTACTCTTATCAGGGGTTCTCAACCCCCTCCAGACAAGAGACCCAGAGTGGAGGAAGATTCTCCCTCTTCTGATCAGGGCTCCATTTTTTTCAGAACATTCTGATGTAGAGGAACACTCTTACTCCCCTTTTGAAGATTCTGATGCAGAGCAGTCCATCCCTTCTGTATCTCCTCCAGAGGATTTTTCTTTTGGGGAAACCTTGCACACCTTGAGGGAACACTTCCATTGGGAAGGCCAAGACTTTTCTGATTCCAAGAAAAGACTTAGGGAATTTCTTTTGTTACCTCAACACAGACCTCTGGCGATACCTCCTGTCTTGGACATACTTGATGATGTCTATTCAGAGGCTTGCCTTAATCCGGATTCCCTGCCTCCTGCCCCAGTCAAGCCTGATAGGTACTACAGAGTTCCTAACTCCCACCATTTTCTTTACAAAAGCCATAATGCTGACCCTGAAACCATTTCTCAAGGCCCCAAGGGAATGAAGGCCTGTACTGCTAAGAATACACTACCTTCCGAAAGAGAGTCAAGATCCTTAGAAAGGTGGGGAAAAAGGTATATACCTCAGCCACCCTAGCCATGAGGGCCTTAAATTGTCAGTTTCATATGCTTAAATATCAGCAGTTTCTGTTATCACAATTAAGAAATAAAATGTCTCAACCTGAACAACCAGATTTGAAGGAGTTGCAGGACATGATGCATAGTGCAGAACAAGTGGGTAAACACACCTTGCAATGTGGCTATGATGCCCTAGAGGCCTCAAGTAGAGCTGCTGTTACAGGATCAGTCATTCGTAGACATGCCTGGCTTAGGGAACAAATCTTGCCTGATCATGTGAAAGCTAAACTGCTAGATGCTCCTTTACAAAAGGATGTGCTGTTTGGTACTAATGCTGAGGAGATACTACGGAAAATGGAAGAAAAAGCCAAATCTATGCAAACTGTCAAAGCTTTTCTACAGGTTCAACCACCACATTTTAGCAGAAATTGGCCTTCTAAAAACTGGTCCTTTTCTTTTGCAAATATGGAATTATTGGTATTATTGTTTCCAAACTGTGGCTGTGTTGAGACCATAGGTTTTTTAGGTACCATAGAAGTTTCCTCATATGCAACTTTGCACATGGGATTAAAAGACTGCAAGATGCCATGAAGCCCAGAGCCTGCAGGATTTTCCTTGCAGTAAGCCTGGTACAATTTGCTAGTCTTTTGAAGTACTGAGTTAGTTGCCCCTGTTTTTCTGGCGTAAGATATGCCATCTGGGTGTTTGTGTCCAAGTTGGCACCCAGGAAAGTTATTTTCTGAGATGGTGTTAGCCTGGATTTCTCTTTGTTGACTGTGTATCCCAGGGAATTCACTAACCGTGTTACATAAGCCAGATGTTCCAGAAGTATGTGCTTGCTGTCCACTTGGATCAGGCAGTCGTCCAAATAAGGGTAAATTTGTATCCCTTGAAGTCTGCAGTAGGCAATTACTGATGCCAGTCATTTCGTGAATACTCTGGGCGCAGTAGATAAGCCAAAGGGCAATGCATAGAATTGATAGTGGATTGAACCTGCAGGAAATCTGAGGTATCTTCTGCAGCTTTGTCTGATTGGGACATGCAGGTATGCCTCCTTGAGGTCCAATGTTACCAGCCAAAACTCCTTACCCAGCATGGGAAGAAGTTGCTGTAATGTGAGCATCTTGAATTTTGGTACGAGTAAGAATGTGTTTAGGATGGATAAGTCCAAAATGGGTCTCCAGTCGGATCCTTTCCTTGGTACCAGAAATAGCCTGGAATAAAAACCTTGACCTTGTTCGTGAGTAGGTACCTCTTGAATAGCTTTCATGTCTATGAGCTTTGAAATTTGTAGTTGTGCCTCTGCCCTTTGATTGTGTGGCAGGTTTGGCATGCCTCTCATTTTTGGAAGAGTGTGAAAATGAAATCTGTAGCCTCTGTTTATAACGTCCAGGATCCATTTGTCTGTTGTGACAATATGCCAATTTCTTGCAAATAATGCCAGCTTTCCTCCCAAGGGTGCTGCCAGCTGAGACTTGCTTGGCATGGAAAGGAGGAAGTCATTGGGTTTGTTTCCTGTATTGTTGTGCATTGTCTTCGCCACCTCTTGGTGCTGGAGTTTGCCATTGCCTGCCTCTATATGATCCTTGTGATTGTCCTCTGCCCCTTGTGTGCCTGTATCTACCTCTTTGGGGCTTGTCCGTGGCTGGAAAGGACCAGTTTTTAGAAGGCCAATTTCTGCTAAAACGTGGTGGTTGAACCTGTAGAAAAGCTTTGACAGTTTGCATAGATTTGGCTTTTTCTTCCATTTTCCGTAGTATCTCCTCAGCATTAGTACCAAATAGCACATCCTTTTGTAAAGGAGCATCTAGCAGTTTAGCTTTCACATGATCAGGCAAGATTTGTTCCCTAAGCCAGGCATGTCTACGAATGACTGATCCTGTAACAGCAGCTCTACTTGAGGCCTCTAGGGCATCATAGCCACATTGCAAGGTGTGTTTACCCACTTGTTCTGCACTATGCATCATGTCCTGCAACTCCTTCAAATCTGGTTGTTCAGGTTGAGACATTTTATTTCTTAATTGTGATAACAGAAACTGCTGATATTTAAGCATATGAAACTGACAATTTAAGGCCCTCATGGCTAGGGTGGCTGAGGTATATACCTTTTTCCCCCACCTTTCTAAGGATCTTGACTCTCTTTCGGAAGGTAGTGTATTCTTAGCAGTACAGGCCTTCATTCCCTTGGGGCCTTGAGAAATGGTTTCAGGGTCAGCATTATGGCTTTTGTAAAGAAAATGGTGGGAGTTACGAACTCTGTAGTACCTATCAGACTTGACTGGGGCAGGAGGCAGGGAATCTGGATTAAGGCAAGCCTCCGAATAAACATCATCAAGTATGTCCAAGACAGGAAGTATCGCCAGAGGTCTGTGTTGAGGTAACAAAAGAAATTCCCCAAGTCTTTTCTTGGAATCAGAAAAGTCTTGGCCTTCCCAATGGAAGTGTTCCCTCAAGGTGTGCAAGGTTTCCCTAAAAGAAAAATCCTCTGGAGGAGATGCAGAAGGGATGGACTGCTCTGCATAAGAATCTTCAAAAGGGGAGTAAGAGTGTTCCTCTACATCAGAATGTTCTGAAAAAATGGAGCCCTGATCAGAAGAGGGAGAATCTTCCTCCACTCTGGGTCTCTTTTCTGGAGGGGGTTGGGAACCCCTGATAAGAGTAATTAAATCCTCAGCCATTTTAAGCATCTGCTTTTTAGGCATGGGGCCTGGGATTACTGCAGCTGTATTAGCACTCGAACATCTACATTTATGGTAGGTACAAAACTGTACTTTGCGGTCTTCACATTTGGATTATCTGCCTGCAGGTAGCACTCAACTGGCCTGAATACCAGTGTCTTTGGATTTGTGCGTCAGATGCCGTCATTTCTTCCATGACGTCAGGGGTATAAAACATGCAGCCGACGCCATTACATCAGTCTTTCTTGCTGTGTGCGGTGCCCGAAGCAGAAGCAGTTCGCAAGTGTCGGTCGTTCGACTCCTGAAATTTTCGTTTTCGAGTTTGACTTGAAGTCTTCAAAAAGATAAATACTCCGTTGGGGATCCTTTTTTCTTGCTCTAACCGATGTCAGAAAATATTAACAATTGTCTTGACTTGGAGAGCAAATACTTCATGGAGATTTTTATTCTTACTGCATCATCTGTTTAAGCCCTGTCCACGACGTCCCTAGCCGTTGGTTTTGTGCCTTCTTTAATGCCCGAACTATTCATCATCTGGCTATTTTTGTAGCTAAATACTTTTGTTTTCGATCTCCGTACTTCGTAATGGCTTCGTTAAGCCATCCGACTAACTATCTCCCAAAAAAAGTAAGGATAAAGACAGAGACAAACCACATAGGTCCAACACTGCCAACGACTCTTCCGATAAGCTAGTCGCCAGTCTGCCGGAACTCAGTGAGGTGCTTTCGCAGCCCCTGATACCCGCTACTACAGATTTGCAGGCCTCTACTGAGACCCCATTCAGAGTCCGGTATGCTGTGAGATGCTTTGACATGGAACCTGCGGATGTCTCTACCTTGGATTGGTCCGGAGCCGCTGTGCAGGCACTGGCTTCTGAGGGTGTATTCAGGCCTACCGATTTTCATATCAAATTGACGACTTTGTTTCAATTTAAAAATACCGAATTCCTCAGGCCTAAAGCTCGCACTAAGCCTAGAAAACAGACTACCAAAGCGCATTCTCAGGTCCATATGCCTCAAAAACAAATGAATAAAATGGCTGAAGACCTTATTACCTTAATTAGGGGAGGCCAGCCTTCCCCCTCTAAGAGACCTAGAACTGATTTTCTGTGATTCTTCTGATCAGGAATCTGATATCTCTGTTCCTTTTGACTACCAGGATTTACCCTTATCTACTTATGAGGATTCTGATGCAGAGGATTCCATTCCCTCTGCTTCCCCACCAGAAGATTTTTATTTTGGTGAAACCTTGCATACCTTTAGGGAGCATTTCTGCTGGTAAAGCCATGACTATTCTCAATCCAAAAAGAGACTTGGGGAATTTTTAAACTTGCCTCAACACAGGCCTCTAGCTTTCCCTTCTGTTCTGGAGATTGTAGATGATGTTTTCTTGGAATACAGCCTTACCCCAGACACTTTGCCTCCAGCTCCCATGAAACCTGACAGGTACTACAGAGTACCAGTCTCTCTCAATTTCCTTTTCAAGAATCCTACTGCCGATCCAGAGACCATTTCCCAAGGACCAAAAGGCATTAAGGCTACTACTGCCAAAAATCCTACCCTTCTGATAGGGATTCTAGAGCTTTAGACAGATGGGGTAAGAAGGTATATACTTCTGCCACTTTGGCCATTAAGGCTTTAAATTGCCAGTTTCAAATGTTAAAGTTTCAGCAACATATTATGGGCTTAATTAAACAAAAATTGATGTTGATTCCTGACTGTGCTGAGCACAAAGATTTACAAGAGTTAATGCATTCTGCTGACCAAGTAGGTAAACATACTTTGCAATGTAGTTTTGATGTTTTAGAAGCATCTGGCAGGGCTGCTGTCACTGGGTCTGTACTTAGAAGGCATGCTTGGCTTAAGGATCAAAACTTGCCAGATCATGTTAAAGCTAAATTACTGGATGCACCCTTACACCAAGAGCACCTTTTTGGCAACAGAACAGAAGTCCTCCTCAAAAGGATGGAGGAAAAAGCTAAATCTATGCAAATTTCTTACAAGTACAGCCACCTAGATTCAGTAGGCATTGGCCTTCAAAGAACTGGTCCTTTCAAGTCCCTTCCAGGCCTTCTCAGACCAAGCCCAGGAGCAGATCATCACCAAGACTTCAATCTCAGGCTATGCACAGATCTAAGCAGTGGGGGGGCCCCTCTTCCAAAGTAGGGAGTACTACTGGAAAAATGGCACAATGATTTATCCTTACCCCAACCAAACCTTGCTCAACTACTTGCTCCCTTAGGAGGAAAGCTCGCCCTGAATGCAAAAAACTGAGAGCTCATTACTCAAGACAAGTGGGTTTTAAACATAGTTTCCCTAGGATACAGATTCCACTTCTACTCACTCGCAACCCCAATTGGATGGCCAGACCTTCCCCAAAACCAGTGGGTGGAGGCCCAAAAACAAGTGCTCTCTCTCCTCGGTATCAGGGCTATTCAACCTGTTCCAGCAGAACAAAGGGGACAAGGTTTTTATTCAAGACTGTTCCTGGTTCTCAGAAAAGAAAGCTCCTGGCATCCTGTCCTGGACTTTTCTATTCAACACCTTTCTGGTGGTTCCAAAATTCAAAATGCTAACTCTTCAGCTTCTTCCTTTGCTAGCCAAGGATGCCTTCTTCCTATGCTAGCCAAGGATTCCTGGCTGGCAACTGTAGACTTAAAAGAAGCTTACCTGCACATCCCAGTAAGGGAATCCTGCAGAAAATTCCTACGCTTCAGGGCAGGCTCCATGCACTCTCAGTTCTCTGCTCTGCCCTTTGACTTATCTACTGCGCCCAGGGTATTTACAAAGTGCCTAGCTCCTGCCATTGCATTTTGCAGGCAGAGAATATTTAAATTTACCCATATTTGGACGATTGCCTGATTCAGGCAGAGAGCCAGGACTTGCTATTACAGCACCTAGCATTTGTAAAGAGACTTCTAACTTCATTGGGGTACACCATCAATGAGAATAAATCACACCTATTACCCTGCCAACAGATTGTATTCCTGGGAGCAAGCTTGAACACAACTTCCCAGATGGCATTCCTCACTCCAGAGAAAAAAGTTCATTTGACAGCCTACTTCAGACTACTGGCCACAAAAACCCAGCTATCTGCAAGGAAAATCCTGCAAGCTCTGGGGTTCATGGCTTAATTCCATATGCAAGACTGCATATGAGGAAACTTCAATGGAACCTAAAAAGCCTATAGGGTCAACATTCTCAAGACCTGGAAACAATGATTCCTATTATCCCTTAGAGTTCCTTTGGTGAGCAGAGGCCCTGCTACCACAACAAGGGACTTCCTTTCACTCTACCCCCTGCTGCCCAAGCCCTAACAGACGCATCAGACTATGCATGGGGGGGCTCACATGGCAGGGCAGTGCATTCAGGGCAAATGGAACCCAAAACAGATGCACCTGCATATCAATCAAAAAGAAATGTCAGCTGTACAGAATGCTCTGACAGCCTTCAGAGACCTTATTCTTCCAGGACAATTACTGGTAAAGACTGACAACACCACAGTTATGTGGTACATAAACAAGAGGGGGGAACCTATTCCTACCCACTCTGCAGACTAGCCATGGCTCTGTGGAACACAGCCTTGAGCTACCAAGTGAACCTACAAGCTCAATTCCTGCCAGGCAAACTAAATTCACTGGTGTGTGACTTAAGCAGTACACAAATGGAAACTGGAACCCAAAATATTCAAGCTGTTGAGGAACAAATGGGGGACTCCAGAGGTAAACCTGTTTGCCTCTCCTCAGAACTACCAATTGAACAAGTTCTGCACCAGAACCCCCCACAGTCAAGCTTGGAAAGTGGACGCCTTGTCCTTTACCTGGGAAAGCCTCTCAGTTTATGCCTTCCCCCCTCTCCTCTTGAAGGTTCTACTAAAGATCAAACAGGACAAGCCAAGGACAGTACTGATTGCACCAGACTGGCCACGCCAGCATTGGAACCCCTTTTTGCGCAGTCTGAGAGTGCTACAACCTTGGCACCTGCCTCAGACCCCTTCCTTGCTGTCCCAGCAGGCGGGCCAGATTCTGCACCCTCAGCTTCATTTCCTGAACCTTGCAGCCATGCTAATTCCCTAACCTCACCTAAGCAGGTGCTGCATGTCATTCTTGAGGCAAGGAGACCTAGTACTAGAAAATCCTATTCAGAAAAGTGGAAAAGATACTGTTCCTGGATCCAGGCTCAGGGGATGGGCACAGTGGTGCCCAGCTTGCCTCTTATTCTAGATTACTTAACAGCAATGCTCCACAAGGACCTATCTTTTTCTTTTCAATTAAGATTCATGCCTTTGCCATATCAGCACATTATAATATTGACCCACCCCTCTTCACTTATCCCCTGCTAAAAAATTCCTTAGAGGGGCCTAAAATTTAAGACCGCCCAGAAGGGCTCCCACTCCAGCCTGGGACCTTAACTTTGTATTGGAAATACTCACTCGTCCCCCCTTTGAACCAGCTGCTACAGCAGAGTTGAAATTCCTTTCTTGGAAAACAGCTTTACTTCTAGCCATCACTTCAGCAAGAAGAGTGTCTGAACTGCAGGCCTTCATGGCAGTGGGAACCCTTCATTTTCTTCCATGCGGACAGGGGTTCCCTCAGGACTAATCCATCCTTCATGCCCAAGGTGGTGTCTAGTGTGGCTCTAAGCCAGTCCATTCTTTTGCCTACTTTGTTCCCTAATCTTCAGAATAAAGGGGAAAGGATACTGCATTCTCTGGACGTATGCAGCTTAGATTCTATTTGGACAGAACTAAGCCTCTCAGAAAATCTGACCAGCTGTTAGTGAGGTTTGCTTTAGGGGCAGAGGGAAAGGCCATTTCAAAGCAAACCATTTCCAAATGGATAGCACATTTCAGCCATTTCTGCTGCAAACACCATGGAAAACCTCGCCCACAGGGGATAAGAACACATTCCACAAGGGCTGCATGTACTTCTACTGCATTTCTCAGAGGAGTCCCTACCAGGGACATCCTGGAAGCTGCAACCTGGAGCTCTACATACTTTCACCAAGCATTACCACCTGCCTATCTTTTCTAAATCCAGAGCTGGATTTGCCACAGCAGTTTTACACGGCCTTATTGCTAGCCCTAATGTTCTTTAATTACCTCCACCCTTCCTTAGCTTTGGGAATCAACCCAAATGTGATGACTGCAACAGTGAAACATGAAGAAGATAGTACAGTTGTGTACACTTACCATAAATGTAGATGTTCGAGTGTATTCACTTTTGCAGTCCTAGTTACCCTCCTTCCAGCCCCCTGACTTCTCTTTACTTTTGCCTTTCCTCCTTGTTTGGCATATATTATATCATGTGTATTTGCTTTTTGCTGGGGGTGTTCCATACCATGTAATTGCTTCCTATTATGGGGGCACCTGACATCTGGGGCAAGTAAAACCAATGCAATGGCGTTGGCTGCATGTTTTATACCCCTGACGTCATGGAAGAAGCGACAGCATCCAACGCACAAATCCGAAGACTCTGGTATTCCGGCCAGTTGAGGGCTACCTGCAGGCAGATAACCCAAATGTGATTAGTGCAACAGTGAATACACTCTAACAGCTACATTTATGGTAATTGCACGCAACTGTACTTTTTGTTTTTCTGTGGTCAGAGTATGAGTACTTTGTTACATTCAGTGGCAGTTTTATTTTGTAGTTGAGCTGTTTTATTCTTTTTGTACACCTGTCTGGTAGTAGGTAAGTTACTTTGCTGTGGCTGGTAAATTATCTCTAGGTTGTGTAGCATGACAGCATTGAAAGGTATAGCAGTCTTAACTTGATAATGAATGTTCATAGGTTCATAGGTTCATACTAGGCTATCTGCCCTAGGGCATTTATAAGCCTAGCCAGAGTGTGTTTGGCTTTCGCCACCCATTTTAATTAATTTTGCTATGCCTTTTTTTGAGGTTAGTATACTGTGCCTCTGTCTAACAGTGACACAGAAGTGATAGCTGGGGTAAACCTACGATCTCCCATCCACTCATCAAGATTCCTCTTGAAGAGAGTCAATGTGGGACTCTGCCTAACCTGGACTGGGATTTTATTCCAGAGTGAAGGGAGCCTCTGGGTTATGAATCTGTCCCTCCAGCATGTCCTATTTATTTCAGTGCTGAGGTTCAAGTCTCTCGAGTGCGTAGCTCGATGGGATTTGGATTTTCTGAGGTGCAGCATGTCCATTAATTCCGGGTTGGACATGGCTTTATACGTTAGGCACAGATCGCTTCTGAGCAGGCGGTATGCCACTGAGTAGAGCTGGAGTTTCTTTAACCGGGCAGCATATGGCATCTGTTTGAGCCCTTTGATCCTCTTGGTGAGGTACTTTTGGGGTCTTTCCAGTTGCTGCAGGTGTCTGGTAAGGTACATCCCAAAAGGGGCATTGTACTCAATTATGGGCCTGATGAGGGATGAGTAAAGAGGTACGATGACCTCCCCTGATCTAGATGTGAATCCCTTCATGATTAGGTGGGCTATATAAAATGTTTTTCTAACTACTTTGGCCACGTGGTTGTCAAATGAGAGATTGCTATCAACATGGGTCCCCAGGTCCCTAATGACTTCTTCTGTACTTAATGGATTACCACCTATGTGGTAATTTGTGGGCACTGTTTTTGCCAAAGGGGATGACTATACACTTTTTGGCGTTTAGCTTGAGGCCATGGCTCTGGCACCAGTTGTCTGTTTCTATGAGGCCCTTTTGGAGGATGCTTGTGTCAGCTGGAGAGTTGATTATAACGCCCAGTTTGCAGTCATCTGCAAACTTGGTCAGCCACAGTCCTTCCGTGTTGGCCTGTACCGCCGAGAAATATATACCGAACAAGAGAGGTCCCAGGACTGAGCCTTGTGGGACGCCACTTGTAACTGGTTTGGAGTCTGACATGGCTCCAGCAATTCTAACCATGTGGGTTCTGTCTTTGAGCCAGTTTGCAACACATCTAGTGACATAGGGGTTTATATTTAAGCTGGTGAGCTTATCTATAATGCCCGAGTGGGGTATTGTATTGAAGGCTTTTGCGAGGTCCAGGTAGGCTGTGTGGTCCACCTTCCCCTCGTCAATGGCCTTGGTGACTGTTTCAAAGAAATCAACCAGGTTTAAGAGGCAGGATCTGCCCTTAACAAAGCCAAACTGGGTAGGATCCAGTGTCTGTAGGTCCCCAATATCTTTATTTATGAGGTGCATGATGATCCTTTCCATAGCTTTGCAGACCAAGTTAGTCAGGATTATGGGGCGATAGTTTCCAGGATCCGTTGAGGCACCACCTTTGTGGAGAGGGACCACAGTTGCTGTACGCCACTCTTTGGGTACATATCCTGTAGTAAGGCTAAGATTGAACAGTAGTTTTATGTTTGGGTTTAGCTCTTCTTGGAGTTCATGTAGGACGCAACCCGGGACACCATCTGGTCCCATTGATGCTGTGTTTTTTGCTTTGGAGGGCGGCTCTTACCTGAGCATCTGAGATGTCAGGGGGGCAGCACTCTGTTGGGATAGATATTTGCCCTTTTGGTGGGGAGAGGGGGGAGAAATTTGCACTGAACCTGTCAGCTAGGATGTTGGCAATGTCTGTGGGCTCGGTGTATTTTCTGTCATTTTGGACTAATTCTGAGCATATCTGGGAATTCCCACCCAGGTTCCTAACATAACTAAAGAAAGCCTTGTGATTATCCTTAGTGTCCTGTGCAATTTTTCTCTCGAAGCTGGCCTTAGACGATTTTATGAGTGCCCGTAGGTTTTTGCTAATACTGATCAGAGATGCCTTCCCTTTTTGGGATTTTGCTCTATCATGTAGTAGCTTCCTCCTTCTATTGTATAGTTTGTTTATGGCTGGGGTCCACCAGACAGGACGTCTGCCTTTGGAGGATTGGGTCTTGGTTTTTTTGGGATTGCATGATCCATGCATTCCTGAAGGTGTTCATAGAATGCGTTTATAAAGGATTCTGCGGTCTGGGCTGTATTTTCCACAGGCCCGGGGGCTTTGAAGGATTTCGCCTCGGTTTTGTGGCGTGTGAAATTTGCTTTAGAGAAGTTTTTCACTGTGGTTTTCTGGGCAGGGGGTGGGGTCGGTATGTGAATATCCAGTGAAATTAGTTTATGGTCTGATCTTACCAGTGAGGGATACACTTCTGGTCTGGAGCATAGTGTCCCCATGTTGGTGATGATCAGGTCCAGTATGTTTTCCCCTCTTGTGGGAGTGGTAACAAGTTGTTCCGTAGCATTTGAGTTTATAAATTCTAGGAACCTTTGGGCTAGGGTGTTGGAGCTAGAGTAATGCTCCCAGTCTATGTTTGGGTAGTTGAAGTCACCCAATATAATGCTGTTTGGAGAGATCTTCATATTTTCCAGTATTCTCAGGAAGGCCAAGTGGGGTTCCTGTGTTTGGGAGGGTGGTCTGTAGCAGGCTATAAACTGGAAGGCAGTTTTACCCACAGTTAGTTGCACATGGATAGTCTCTGATGCTTCGTGCTGTGCCACCAACCTGGAGGTGTGGGTATCTTTGACGAATATTGATACTCCCCCTCCTTTTGTGGTTCGGTCCAAGTTTTGGGGCCGAAAAGCATGGTATGAGGTATAACCTGGTAGTGCTGGGGTGCTCTCGGGAGCCTTGAACCAGGTTTCTGTTACTGCACAGATATCGATGTTCTCAGAGTGCGTGCATCTTGAGGTTTAGACTTCTGGCGTTGAGTAGCATTACTCTTAGTTTCTTATCCCTTGTGATACCTATGGAGGTGGGTTTATCTTTTGAGCCTTGCCTAAAAAAGGCACTATGGGGGTAGCAAGAGCCTTTGCCAATATCCGAAAGCCCAGGGGTGGCGGGTGCAAGCCGTCCCTAGCGAAGCATCGTGGCTTGTCGAGCATGTCATCCCAGGCTGACAGGCATTGGATCCCCTTTGAATGACACCAACACTTAAGCCAATTGTTGAAATTGATCATCTTGTCTTCATATTGTGGCATCATTCTTGGTGAGGGTAAGATGCTACTCAAGGTCAGGGTCATACCGGCCTGGGCTACATGCTCAGAGAGCTCCTCTAAGTCTCTTTTCATGTAGTCCAGGGAGGTACGTCTCAGGTCATTCACACCAGCATGGACAATGACTGAGTCATATTTGTACTTGCCTTGGAGTGACCTGATTGCTTGTGTTATGTGGCGGAACCTAGCGCCAGACAGGCAGCTCACCGTGACTTTCTCCTTGTTCAGCCTGGTGAGCGGGACGTCAGTGTGCCTGATGATAGTCACCTATTACAAGTGTATCAGGTGTGTTGTTTAGCCTTAAGGGCAGTGACTGTTCGGCACACTGGCTTTGTGAACTATGTGTTTCACGTGTTTTGTTTTGGGGTAGCGGTTGCTTGGGTGTCTGCTTTGGAGGTCTCTGCTGCTTAGGCAGATTTTTATTTAGAGCCTCCGAGTATGTTTTTGTGTGTTTATGTGTTTGGTTTGTTGTCGTGGTAGGTCTATGTGAGACTGGAATTGTAGTGAGTGTGGTTTCCTACTCCTCCTGACTGGTTACGCCAGTACTGAGTTGAGAGAGCTTAGCCTCCAGTTTGGCTATATGGTTGCATCTCTCACATGTGTTGGAATTTGTTGGGAGGAGGAGAGTGTTGTCTGTGTACATGAGGCAGTTGTAACATTGCCTCAAGATTCCCAGATTCACCAGATGGACCGGAGAGGAGATTGACAACTGACCTTTGGACATGCTAGAATAGTATTGGGAATTCCTTTATAATTGAAAAAAAGGGCCAGTGATGAACAAGGTACTCAAGGGGAGTTTGTGAGGGTGTAGTGCTTTTAATTTTTTAGAGCTGACTTATATAATTGCTTTAGTGAGCAAGTGCCAGGTAACTTAAATGCAATGTGTTACAGGTAACTTAAATGCAAAAATGACAAACAGTAACTTTCTTTCAAGTGAAACAAGGAAATAAGTACAGTAAGCAATGCAGATATCACTAGGGATCCACAGAAGTGCTAAAAGGCCGCGTTTTAGGTGGAATTAGCATTTCAGGGAAATAAACAAACAACAAGCAAACAAATAAAGCTAGATTCAACAGGCCTGGATCTAGTCTATGCTACAGCAAACAAGGTGTACCAATTTCAGTAAGAAACAGTTAGAATATGCAGGCACTATAAGCCTCTAACCAGAAATTCCCTGCTCAGAAGGGCAGAGTCCAGCCTCTCCTCCCACAAGAGTGCAGACCGCAATCCTTCTTAACGTAAAATAACTGGCCTGAAGCCCAAGTGCTTAAACCAGAACTAATACACTTTTAGAATAACAGACACGGAGCTCTCAATCAGCCGTTCCCAACTTAGGATATAAGCTACCTGTCCTGCCACCACAGTGCAGGCCACAAACCTTCCTAATGTAAAACAACTGGTCTGAAGCCCAAGTGCTTAATCCAAAAGACTTAGAAATGATAGCTACACTTTAATCAAGTTACTACCAGCAGTAATAAATACAACTGAATACTTTAAAGAATGCCTGGATTAGTGCTCAAGTTATACAAACAAAGCTAGATTCAGCAGGCCTGGATCTAGTCTATGCTACAGCAAACGAGGTGTACCAATTTCAGTAAGAAGCAGTTCAAATATGCAGGCACTATAAGCTTTAACCAGAAATTCCCAGCTCAGAAGGACAGAGTCCAGCCTCTCCTCCCACAAGAGTGCAGAACACAAACCCTCTTAATGTAAAATAACTGGCCTCATGCCCAAGTGCTTAAACCAGAATTAATACACTTTTAGAATAACAGACACTGAGCCCTCAATCAGCAGTTCCCAACTTAGAAGGATGTAAGCTACCTGTTCTGCCACTAAAGTGCAGACCACAAACCTTCATAATGTAAAACTGGTCTGAAGCCCAGGTGCTTAAACTAAAAGGCTTACAATGAGTTACACCAAGCAATAATAAATACAATTGAGTACTTTTAAGATGACGCAAAAGCAAAATAAAGTAGGAAAAAAAACAAATACAGTAAAAGCAGATACATTTTTTTTTTTTTTTTTTTTTTTTTTGGAAAGAGAGAAAGGAGTAGCAGAAACTAAGCTGATTGGCCTTCTCAAATGCTCTCCCTGTACTGGGTAGAATGAGGTAATGACACTAGACTGGGAGGAGGGTCCCAGATCAAATTTACACTAGGGGCGGGCAACTGCAAAGCCACCAACTATAAAGAGGGAGGGTGGGAAACAAACTGCAGAAATGTTACTCACAGCTGAAAAGCAGCAGTGAGCCTTTAAATGAAAGTTTTAAACAGCTAAAGGAGCCACTAGAAAAAAAGAGTTTAGCTGCAACAAGTTATCATTAACAAACAACCCAACAGATGCTTAGTAAGAGTGGACAATTTCCAGTTAATACCTCACACACAGTGAAACTAGCTAGAAAAAATACACAGTACACAAACTGCTATAAACAACAAAGAAATAAAGAACAAAATAAACAAAAAACAGGATACTTAATGTTATATATTGTAGCTCCGAGTTTGCTGAGTGTCCTTCCTTCGATTAGCTCACTGTAAAATGGCTGAACACTCACAACGGAGCTTCTTAGGTAACAGAAAGTTGAAACCTGAGACGGCTTTTAAGAAAGAAATCTCAAAAGAACCAATGAGGTGCTTAGTCTAAGCTGTAGTCCAGGAGACCTCATCAGCCAATGACCTCAAACAATTCTCTCACTGAAATGCCTGATGGCTTTGGCTAAAACAAGATGTCCCTGAATTATGTGCTCAGACACACAGCCTCCGCAAACACTAGGCCCAAATACAAGCCTGAATATGGAAGTGCTACAAATCTCCCCACTACTTAGAACAAACTGCAGAAATGTTACTCACAGCTGAAAAGCAGCAGTGAGCCTTTAAATGAAAGTTTTAAACAGCTAAAGGAGCCACTAGAAAAAAAAGAGTTTAACTGCAACAAAAGTCCTCTTTATGCCTTGTTTTACACACATGCTAAATGTGTGGTAAAAGTCCTGTTTAGCTCGTTATTGCTGCTGTTTATCTTGAAAACACAAAAGCAGATGTTCGTGTTTCACACGAAAGTGCCTCACTGAGTACCAGAGAACTGACTACTAGTTTAACTGAAGCGTCATCGGTAGGTTTGGACCTGTGCAGTCCTTCTCCGTCTTTATTTTTATGTTTTTTAAGAAGTTCTGCTTTCGTATGGCTTACCAAAGCCATATCGAAATTCGAGGACTGTAAACAAAAGTATCTGACGAAAATAAGGGCCCAACGACGGATAGTTCTGGTGTTGATCAAAGCACAGAAGCAACAATGGGAGACGTCTTGGTCTGGGCCTAAACAAGTGACACAGTAAGAGTGAAAGTCTCTGTGTGGTATTTGCTTTCCACAGGCGAGATAATTAACTTTTTATGACATCGGTTAGTGCAAGAAAAAAGGATCCTGAATGGGGTACTTAGCTTTAGAAAGCTTCAACTTCATTTCAGAGACGAACCTCAGGTAGTGGCCACTGGCACTCGTGTGAACTGCTTCTGCTTCGGGCTCTGCGGCAAGAAAGACTGATGTAATGGCGTCGGCTGCCTTACATTATACTACTGACGACCTGACGTCAGTCCTCAAGCGACAGCAACCGACGCAGAAATACTAAGTCTCTGGTATTCGGGCCGGCCGAGGGCTACCCTGGCAGGGATAACCCAAATGTGATGACTGCAACAGTGAATACACTTGAATATCTACATTTATGGTAAGTGTACACAACTGTACTTTCACGATTACTAGGCTGTGTTAATTGAATTCAATGTTTTGTCAGATTGAGGTGTGTTTTAAATCTGAATGATTTGTCGTTGAATGCACTGCTTTCTGGTCATCTTTGGAGTTAAAACTGTGACAGTAAACATATCCTGTTGTTGTGCCTTTTCTGGATTTTTTTAATCAGCTGGTCCATGTTAGACTAGTATTGGTTGTGAGCCCACAAAAGTACTGACACATGATGTAAAACTAGTATATAAAACCAAGACTGGCCCATACTTGTGTTCTTTTGACTGTCAGACATGGCTTGTGCACACCATTGTTTTTTTTATATGTAAAAAAAATTATTTCCCATCGACATTTAGTCTTCAGTACCCTCATATTATTAAGTAAATGCATGGTAGGTAGATCCTACCAGAAGATTTTGTTTGTAGACTGGTCACTTTGTTAAAAGCCAGGTGCCTGTAAAATTAAATAAGGCTACTAGGTTAGGACTAAGGCATTAGTTTCTTTTCAGCAGAAAATGATATCAGAGCTTTTGCCATTTAACATCTACCTGAAATCAGCTGGATGTATATGTGAATTTAAGTACACTTTTATCTGCTCTTTTGCATATAGTATTGTATTTACTTTATTTATTTGTGTTTTTCACTGAATATTAACTCAACTGAAGTTGTGGCTGTCTCTCTACAGAGTACGTTTTTGAGTTTCTGTGTAGCCATTGATAGCAGTTGGGGGTAGTATCAGCTCATCACTAACATCCTGTCTTGGCTTATGTAAGTGGTACATTTTGAATTATCTCTGCTTAGTATCAGAGCTTTGGCCGGCTAACATCTACCTGAAATCAGCTGGCTGTATAACTGAATTTAAGTACACTTTTATCTGCTCTTTTACATATAGTATTATATTTAATTTAGTTATGTGTTTTTCACTGAATATTAACTCAACTGAAGTTGTGGCTGTCTCTCTACAGTTAATTCCCCACCCACCCTGTTCTTGTTTGGTATTAATGTTAGTGGCTTTGAAATTGCCCACCCCTCTTGTAGATTTGTGTTTGGATACTCCTTCTGGGCCCATCTCATTTGCTCACTCAACTGAGTGCAGTGAGATCATATTCTGATTGCAGGCACTCCTACTGTGTACAAAGAGAGCATTTGGGAAGGACAACCCCTGTAGCCTCTTAGTCCTGTTCTGTTCCTTCCCTCCAAAAAAAAAAAAAAAAAAAAAAAATGTATGTATATATATATATATATATATATATTTATATATATATGTATATGTGTGTGTATATATACATATATGTATATATATATATATATATATATATATATGTATATATATTAATCTGATGTTACTGTAACTGTCTTAGTTGCTCTTCTGCGTGCTGTTATCTGTTCAGTCGCTCTCACTCCGCACTTATTACTGCTTGTTAGTAGCCTTCTAATTTACTGCCTTCTGCAATTGTTTTTTAGTCATTTGTTAATTTATTTGCATTTATTTGAACTGTGTTGCTACACGCTCGGGTGTGCTGGCTTGCACTACAATTTGAATTGTATTTATTGCTGTTTTAGCTGCTTTTCTGTAACGGAAAAAACTATTCTAAGCTTGTTTCCTGCCTTTCCTGTAACTAGTCAAGTCCAGATACAGACTTTACTGTATCCAGGACTGTTGGTAAGCTTCTGAGCCCCCTAAGCCTTTCTGTGTTGGAGGGGAAGCCTTCTAGCTTATCAGTGGGAGTGGTAAGCACTAGGTAGCCTATCTACAATGGGAAGAGTGGGTTTTGGCCCTGAAATTGTAGTTCATTGGCTGTTTGGGCAGTTTTTCCACCTCTTTCTTCTTTCTGGTTAAAAGCCTGTTTTGCGTTTTGTCCCCGCCTTTCCTATAACTATTGTAATCCAGGTACAGATTTGCTGTATCCAGGACTGTTGGTAAGCTTCTGAGCCCCCCAAGCACTTCTGTGTTGGAGAGAAGCCTTCTAGCTTATCAATGGGACTGGTAAGCACTAGGTAACCTATCTGCCACAGGAGCAGTGGTTTCTGGCCGTTTGGGAAGCTTTTTCATCTCTTTCAACATTCTGATTTAAAAGCCTGTGCTTGTGCTCGTTTCCTGCCTTTCCTGTTACTGGTCTAGTCCAGGTACAGATTTGCTGTATTCCAGGTTCTCTTTGTAAGCTTCTGAGGAGGAGTGGATGTTCATCGTGCATACAGCTGCAGTCATAACAGATGGGTTATCCTGCCGTCAGGCGGGTCCTCGGTCGGCCGAATTCCAAAGTCTAGGTCCGGCGTCGGTTTTCGTCGCTTCTTCCCTGACGTCAGTGCGGCAGGGGTATAAAAGAGGCAGCTGATGCCATTTTCTTCAGTCTTTCTTGCCGCGCGGTGCCCGAAGCAGAAGCAGTTCGCAAGTGCCGGTTGGCCAGCTCCTGAGATTTGCAAAAGTATTTCAGCCGAAGTCTTCTTGAAAGCTAAGTACCCCGTTGGGGAAACTTTTCTTGCCTCAGACCGATGTCAGACAAAGTTAATAATTGCATTTCATGTGGGAAGCAAATACCGCATAAGGATTTCCACTCTTTCAGTATACCTTGCTTAGGCCCAGACCACGACGTCTCGGCCTGCCGTTTTTGTGCTAGATTCAATAAGCGCACTATTAAGCGTCGGGCGGAGTTTGCCCTTCACTTTTTTGGCAAAAAATTTTATTATATTATGCCGTCGGATACTCCGACTCCACTTTTGAGCAAAAAACGCAAAGATAAGGACCGACATACGAGGTGCGCACCACCTACTGAAACCACGCTAAGGCCGACTACTGGTTCTCCGGTACTCAGCGAGGCCCCTACGCAGCCCCTGAGTACTGATGACAATGCATTACCGGTGTCTTCAGTACTCGAGGTCGCAGGCTCCTCGGCCCCCATTCCTACTACAGATCCCGACGCCACTCCTGACGGGGAAACTCAGAATTTACAGGCCTGCCATTTCTCAAGGGGTCTTCAGGCCTTCCTCCTTCTCCATTAAAGCCTTCACTAAATCTAAAGCAGCCATGAAAACCAAAAAACAGGCTCCTCAGACCCCCTCTCAAGGCACCATGCCTAAAAAACAGATGCTTAAAATGGCTGAGGATTTGATTACTCTAATCAGGGGTTCTCAACCCCCCTCTGACAAAAGGCCCAGATTAGAGGAAGGCTACCCTTCCTCAGATCAAGCTTCTATATTACCTCAGAACTATCTGAGGACCAGGATTATGCCTATTCTCCATTCGAAGACTCTGATGCAGAGGAGTCTATTCTCTCGTCGCCCCCCCCCCTGAAGACTTCTCTTTTGGGGAAACCCTGCATACATTGAGGGAACACTTTCACTGGGAAGGCCAAGATTACTCCGATTCCAAGAAAAGGCTCAGGGAATTTCTTCTGCTCCCCCAGCATAGGCCTCTGGCTATCCCTCCTGTTTTAGATATATTGGATGATGTATACACAGAAGCCAGCCTTAATCCTGATTCTTTGCCTCCAGCTCCTGTTAAACCAGACAGGTATTTCCGGGTTCCTGACTCTCACCAGTTCCTATATAAAAGCCATACTGCTGACCCAGAAACAATTTCACAGGGTCCCAAGGGAATTAAGGCCACTACTGCTAAAAATCCATTACCTTCAGAGAGAGATTCCATAGCTTTAGAAAGGTGGGGGGAAAAAGTGTACACCTCGGCCACTTTAACCATGAGGGCATTAAACTGTCAGTTCCATATGTTGAAGTATCAACAGTTTTTGATATCTCAGCTGAAAAGCAAGATGACACAACCAGAACAACCAGATTTAAAAGAGTTGCAGGATTTGTTGCATGGTGCAGAGCAAGTGGCTAAACATACCTTGCAGTGTGGTTTTGATGCTTTAGAGGCCTCATGTAGAGCTGCTGATACGGGGTCTGTTATACGTAGGCATGCTTGGCTCAAAGAGCAAACCTTACCAGATCATGTCAAAGCTAAATTATTAGATGCACCTCTTCAAAAAGATGTATTGTTTGGTGTTAAAGCTGAGGAGGTGCTAAAGAAAATGGAGGAAAAAGCGAAATCAATGCAAACAGTGAAAGATTTCCTGCAGGTACAGCCTCCACGTTTCAGCAGAAACTGGCCTTCAAAAAATTGGTTCTTTCCAGCCACGGACAGACCTCAAAGGGGCAGATACAGGCGCCCAAGGGGCAGAGGGCAACCTCAAGGATCTTTCAGAGCCAGACAGTGGCAGTCACCAACCCCAAGAGGTGGAGAAGATAGATCACAGTCTTTTAGAAAGCAGACACAATGACTTCCCCCTACACCTGCCAAGCAAAGCTTTAATGGCAGCACCTTTGGGCGGAAAACTGACATTCTCAAAAAATTGGCATATTGTTACAAAAGACAAATGGATTCTGGACATTATAGACAGAGGCTACAGGTTCCACTTTCACACCCTTCCAAGAATGAGAGGCATGCCAAACCTGCCACAAAGTCAAAGGGCAGAGGCACAAAAACAAGTTTCAGCTCTCATGGACATGAAAGCAATTCAAGAGGTACCTGCAAAAGAACAAGGTCAAGGGTTTTTATTCCAGACTATTCCTGGTTCCGAGGAAAGACAAAGATTGGAGACCTATCTTAGACCTATCCATCCTAAACACATATCTACAGGTGCCTAAATTCAAGATGCTCACATTACAGCAGCTTCTTCCCATGCTGGGCAAAGGAGTCTTGGCTGGTAACATTGGACCTGAAGGAGGCATACCTGCATGTCCCTATCAGACAAGATTGCAGAAGATATCTCAGATTTCTTGCAGGTTCAACCCATTACCAATTCTCTGCATTGCCCTTTGGCTTATCTACTGCACCCAGAGTGTTTACGAAATGCCTGGCATCAGTAATCGCCTACTGCAGACTACAAGGGATACAAATCTACCCATATCTGGACGACTGCCTGATCCAAGCGGACAGCAAGGACATACTACTGCAGCACCTGGCGTTTGTAATAAAACTGTTGAACTTCCTGGGATACACAGTCAACAAAAAGAAATCAAAACTAGTACCCTCTCAACAAATAATTTTCCTGGTTGCCAGCTTGGATACAACCACCCAGATGGCCTACCTCACGCCAGACAAGCAAGGGCAACTGTCTCAATACTTCAGAAAAATGGCAACTTACACCAGGCTAACTGCAAGGAAAATCCTGCAGGCTCTGGGATTCATGGCATCTTGCATCCTACTAATCACATGTGCAAAGCTGCATATGAGTAAACTTCAATGGTACCTGAAAAACTTATGGTCTCAACACAGCCACAGCTTGGAAACAATTATCCCACTCATTCCATGCCTTCAAAAGGAATTTTTGTGGTGGACTCAAGCTTGCCAAAGAAACACAAGTCTTCCTTTCTGTGTACCTCAAGCAACTCAAATCATCACAACAGACGCCTCAGACTACGCCTGGAGAGCACACACGACAGATCAGTGCATTCAGGGAAAATGGACCCGAAAAGAGAAGCACTTTCACATCAACCAAAAGGAGATGCTAGCCGTGCAAAAGGCTATTATGACCTTCAAAGACCTACTGCATCCAGGCCAGCTATTAAGGACAGACAACACCACAGTGATGTGGTACATAAACAAACAGGGGGGAACTCATTCATGCCCCCTGTGCAGGCAAGCCATGGCCCTATGGAACACAGCACTGGAATTGCAAATTCAACTGCAGGCACAATTCCTGCCAGGGAAGGAAAACACACTGGCAGACAACCTAAGCAGAAATATGACAGATCCACATGAATGGAAGTTGCATCCTCAACTTTTCACAAAGGTAACTCCGGCATGGGGACAGCCAGACATAGATCTCTTTGCTACCCACAGAAATTGCCAGTTGAAAAAATTTTGTTCAAGGACCTATCATCCACAGGCCTGGAAAGTGGACGCACTTTTCTTCAATTGGGCAACATTGACAGTCTATGCCTTTTCGCCTATTCCACTGCTGCCCAAAGTTCTATTAAAAGCCAGAGCAGAGAGGCCGAAAATGATTCTCATCGCTCCAGACTGGCCAAGACAACACTGGTATCCGCTCCTGAGGAGCCTGACGCATTCCCCACCATGGATCCTACCTCTAGTCCCTCTTCTGTTGTCCCAGCACAACTACAAGACCCTTCACAGCCATCTCAAAACTCTAAATCTAGCTGCATGGAGAATTCCTTGATTTCCCGACAGTTTCTCCTCTCCAAGGAAGTGCAGGATGTCATCTTGGAGGCCAGAAGACCTTCTACTGGAAAGGCTTACTCCGCCAAATGGAAACGATTTTGTGCCTGGAATCAAGAAAAGGGACAGAATCCTTGGGTAATAAATATACCTCAAATTTTACAGTACCTAGCTGAGATGTTAAATAATGGTCTTTCCTTCTCCTCCATCAAGATCCACGCTTCAGCCATTTCTGCACAATACAACACAGATCCTCCATTATTCTCTCACCCTCTCTTAAGGCAGTTCCTCAGAGGGGCAAAGAATTTAAAACCCCCAAGGAAACCACCAGTCCCTGCTTGGGACCTCAATTACATATTGGAAAAGCTGACCCTTCCTCCCTTTGAGCCAGCTTCTTCAACAGAGTTACAGTACTTGTCATGGAAAACAGCCTTTCTTCTGGCTATCACCTCAGCACGCAGGGTTTTGGAGCTACAGGCCCTCATGGCTGTGCAACCATTCATCATTTTCCATCAGGACAGAGTTTCCTTACGAACCAATCCTACCTTTATGCCAAAGGTAGTATCCAGTGTAGCTTTGAATCAGACTATCCACTTACCTACCTTTTATCCTAATCCACAAAACAAAGGGGAAAGACTACTACATTCCTTGGACATTCACAGACAACTTCGTTACTACTTGGACAGAACAAAGCCATTCAGGAAATTTGAGCAACTCTTTGTGTCCTATGCTGTAGGTGCTCAGGGAAAGGCCATTTCCAAACAGACAATTTCAAAATGGATAGCCCACTGCATACATTTTTGTTACTCATTCCATGGAAAAACTGTGCCTGCATGCATCAGATCCCACTCCACCAGAGCCACAGCTACCTCTACAGCCTTCCTCAGGGGGTCCCTACCAAGGACATTTTGGAAGCAGCCACCTGGAGTTCAGTGCACACTTTCTCCAAGCACTATCACCTCCCACTATACTCAAAATCTAGAGCGGGCTTTGCCACAGCAGTCCTGCCGGGCATCCTAGCCCCTCCTAGTTCCACTTAGTACCTACCACCCTTACTTAGCTTTGGGATTCTACCCATCTGTTATGACTGCAGCTGTATGCACGATGAACGTAGTATAGTTTTGTACCTACCATAAATGTAGATGTTAGAGTGCTCATACAGCTGCAGTCCAGGGTACCCTCCCTCCATCCCCTCTTAGGACAGGCCTTATGACAAACACTTTTCATATAACCTTTTTGGGGTATTCTTTTATGGTGTATTTGCTTGCAACTACTGTTTTTGATTTATCTACATTTCATCTTTGCATAACATTATGTTTGCCTTCCTTCTGGGGGCACCTGAAATCTGGGGCAAGTAAAAATGAAGAAAATGGCGTCGGCTGCCTCTTTTATACCCCTGCCGCACTGACATCAGGGAAGAAGCAACGACAACCGACGCCGGACCTAGACTTTGGAATTCGGCCGACTGTGGACCCGCCTGACGGCAGGATAACCCATCTGTTATGACTGCAGCTGTATGAGCACTCGAACATCTACATTTATGGTACGTACAAAACTGTCCTTTCTTGGCCCAGAAATTGTAGCTATTAGCTGTTTGGGAAGTTTTTTTCCATCTCTTTCAACGTTCTTGTTTAAAAGCCGCACTTGCGCTTGTTTCCCACCTTTCCTGTAAATAGCCTAGTCCAGATACAGAGTTGCTGTATCCAGGACTGTTGGTAAGCTTCTGAGCCCCCCCAAGTCTCTCTGTGTTGGAGGAAGGCCTTCTAGCTTATCAGTGGGAGTGGTAAGCACTAGGTAGACTGTCTACCACGAGAGGAGAGGTTCTTGGCCCAGAAATTGTAGTTTATTGACCATTTTGACAGTTTCTGTCTTTCAACTTTCTGGTTTAAAAGACCATATCTGCGCTCGTTTCCCATCTTTCCTGTAACTATAACCTACTTATAGCACTAGAAAGCCTTATACTGATACAAGCCTTCTAGCTTAGGAGAGAGACTTTGGAGTGATTAAGTATCAGTTTTCTGTACTTCCTGCTGTACTTAACTGTTTTTCACCTAAACGCAGATATTCCAGCGTTTATTGTGATTTAAAAGCTTGTTTTTTTCACATATTGTACTTATTTGACTGCCTGCACTTTTAAAATGTTTTTTGTTTAAATAATTTAACTCTTGTAGGCTACACACCAAGGTGCAATAGCCTTTTCTGATGATTTGTAGTCGTTTAACGCTGTTTTTAGTGTATTTTTTTTACTGTTTTTTGCCTTATCTTTAAAAAAAAAACAAAAAACAAAAAAAAAAAAATCCTTGTTTCCTGCCTTTCTAAGCTAGTATAGTCCATTTTTCAGGCTAGTGCTGAATTCAGGACTGTGATACTAGTTTCTGAGTTGCCCATACCTTACTTGGATAGAAGGAAGTTTCTCTTCACCTGTGAGAGAGGGGAGCTTTGAGCAACTTGTCTGTCCCTGGAGGAGTGGTTCCAGACCGGAAGTTAGTAGTTTATTGCCCATTTTGGGCTAATTTCTATCTCTTTCATCTCCCTACTATAAAAGCTGCGTTTGCACGGTTTTGTGCACCGGGCAGTGCCGGTTAGCTACGATTAAATTATTCCTGGTGCCACTAAGTCTCCTCTTTTCCCTTGAAACTAGTCTAACTTCCAACCTAAGCACTCAAAAAGCATCTTATAGCCCAGCAATTGCTCAGACCTAATAGCAAGCACTAATATACCCTGACACTGATTGCCCAGCAGGGCAAGGCTCTTTACTCACCCCTAACCAACCAAGCGACTAAGCAGCTCACCCTGCTATTTAGGCATGACCAAAGGGCAATTTCAGGTGCACACTCCAGTTCAGCTGGTGAATCTGTGTATCCTGAGGCAATGTTACAACTGTCTCATGTACACAGGCAACCCTCTCCTCCTACCACAAAACACTAACATATGCGAGAGATGCAATTATACAGCCAAACTGGAAGCTAAGATGTCTCCAGTAAAGACTGGAGCAGACAGTCAAGAGGAGAAGGTTAACCCTTGCACCACAACTCCAGCCGCACACAGACCTACTAAAACAGCACTGGCAAAAAATACACATAAATACACAAAATCGTACTTGGAGGCTCTAAATAAAAACCTACAAAAGCATCAGAGACCTCCAAAGCAGACACCCAAACAACCTGCACTTCCCGTCACAAACCAGAAAACACATAAAACACAAAATCAGTGTGCTGCAGAATCACAGCCCTTAAGGCAAAATAACATACCTAACACACTAGTAATAGGTGACTCTATACTCAGGCAAACTGATGTTCCACTCACTAGGCTGGACAAGTAAGACGGTTACTGTTAGCTGCCTGTCGGGTGCCAGAAGCCGCCATATAACACAAGCACTCAGGTCACTCCAGAACAAGTACAAGTATGATTCATGTTGGTGTGAATGACCTGAGACATACCTCCCTGGACTACATGGAAACATGGAAGAGCTCTCTGATCATGTAGCCTAGGGTGGTATGACCCTGATCCTGAGTAGCATCCTGCCCTCACCAAGAATGATACCTCAGTATAAAGAAAAAATGATCAATTTCAACAATTGGCTAATTTGCTGGTGTCATTTAAAGGGGATCCAGTGTCTGCCAGCCTGGGGCAACATGCTCGACAAGCTGCGTTGCTTCGCAAGAGACAGCTTGCACCTGTCACCCCTAGGCTTTCGAGTACTGGCCAAGGCTCTGGCTGCCCCCATAGTGCCTTTTTAGGCAAGACTCAAAAGTCAAACCCACCTCCATAAACAGCGCAATTTACAAAAAACCTAGGGTTATGCTACTCAACGCCAGGAGTTTAAATCTCAAAATGCACACGCTCGAAGCACTTCTCAGTATGGAGAACATCGACATGTGCAGTAACTGAAACCTGGCTCAAGGCTCCAGAGAACACCCCAGCACTACCGGGCTACAACTCATACCACAAGTTTTGGCCACAGAACACGGACCCAAACACAAAAGGAATGGGTGTATCCAAATTCATCAAGGATACCTAGACCTCCAGGTTAGTGGCGCAGCATGATACCTCTGAGATCATCCATGTGCAACTAACATCGGGCAAATCTGCAGTGCAAATTCTGGCCTGCTAGAGATTACCCTCCATGACCTAGGACCACCACTCCAACTTTCTGGAGACACTGGAAAACATGAAGGTCCTACCAAACACACTGATATTGGGCGATTTCAATTACCCTACTATTCACTGGGAAAACTACTAGAGTACAAATTCCCAGGCCCAGCGCTTCCTGGAATGCAACTCAAATGCCCCGGATCAGCTGGTAAACTCCCCTACCAGAGGTGAAAACATATTGGACCTGGTCATCACCAACATAGGCGACAGGTGTTCCACACCGGAAGTCAACCCGTCACTGGTTAGATCAGACCATAAACTAGTCACTCTGGATGTCCACACCCCACCACCCCCAACTAAGGAAACCACAGTAAAAAAACTTTTCTAAAGCAAACTTCACCTTACTTAAGACAGAGGTGGGAAGTTTAACAGCCCCCATGCTAAAGGATAACGCTGCCCAAGATGTAGAAACCTTTACAAATGCACTCTCTGAGCACCTACAAGGATGCATGGATCGGCCATCCCTAGCAAAACCAAGACTCACTCATCTAAGAGAAGGAAACCAGTTTGGTGGACCTCTGCAATAAACAGGCTATACAATAGGAGGAGGAAACTAGTTCAGAAAAAAAGCAAATCCCAAGATGAAAAGACATCCCTGATCATTATCCGTAAGAAACTGAGGTCCCTCATGAAATCATCCAAGGCTAACTTCGAAAGAAAAATAGCCAAAGATTCAAAAGATATCCACAAAGCCTTCTTTAGCTATGTTAAGAATCTAAGTGGCAACTCGCAGATTTGTACTGAACTAGTGCAAAATAGCACAAAAATATACTGAACCTACTGATATTGCCAACGTCCTGGCAGATAGATTCAGTGCAAACTTCACCCCCCTCTCACCTCCAAAAGGGCCCACAACAATATCGGAAAAGTGTAGTGTCCCAAAAATCATAGATGCACAGTTGAAAACAGCCCTTTCAAAAGCCAAAAGCACAGCGTCAATGGGAACAGATGGTGCCCCAGGCTGTGTCTTGCATGAACTACATAACAAACTAACCCCCCACCTAAACACGCTGTTCAACCTCAGACTCTCCACAGGTTGTGTGTCCATAGAATGGCACACAGCAACGTTTATTCCTCTCCACAAAGGAGGGGCCACAACTGACCCTGGTAACTATCGCCCCATAAGCCTGACTAGCCTGGTCTGCAAGGCTGTGGCGCGTCATCATGGAACTCATTAACTAAGACATTGGGAACCTCCAAACACTTGACCCGACCCAGTTCGGCTTTAAGGGCAGGTCATGCCTTCTAAACCTGGTTGACTTCTTTGAGACAGTCACCAAGGCCATAGATGAGGGAAAGGTGGGTTCACACAACCTACCTTGACCTCGCCAAGGCTTTCAACACCATTACCCACTCTGGTATTACAGAAAAACTCACCAGCCTGAACATAAACCCCTACGTCACGAGATGTTTTGCCAGCTAGCTTACAGACAGAACTCACACAGTAAGAATAGCGGGCTCCAGGTCCAACTCTAAACCAGTCACAAGTGGTGTACACCAAAGTTACGTCCTGGGACCGCTACTGTTCGGCATATACTTCTCAGAAGTACAGGCAAACACAGGAGGACTCTGGCTAACTAAGTTCATGGATGACTGCAAACTGGGAGCCATAATTGACACTCTGGCTGACACGGACATCCTCCAAAAGGGCTTTACTGAGACGGACACCTGGTGTCAAAGTCATGGCCTCAAGCTAAAGGCCAGAAAATGCATAGTCATCCCGTTTTGGAAAAACAAAACACCCACGAATTACCACATAGGTGGCAGCCCCCTTAATACAGAAGAGGTAATAAGAGATCTGGGGACCCAGGTAGATAGGGATCTCTTCTTTGACAATCATATTGCCAAAGGAGTTAGGAAATCCTTCTATGTGGCCCATCTAATTACTAAAGGGTTCGCATCTAGCAATAGAGGTTGTAGTGCTCCTCTACTCGTCACTCATTAGACCCATCTTAGAGTACAATGCCTCATTTGTGATGTACCTCACAAGACACTTCCAACAGCTGGAATGACCACAATAGTAACTCACTGAGGATTACTGGTCTCAAACATATGTCCTATGCAGCCCGACAGAAAAAACTCCGGCTGTACTCCGTGACATATCGCTTACTCAGAGGTGATTTCTGCCTGACTTACAAAGCCATGTCCAACTCAGAATTGATGGACATGCTCCACCTAAAGAAATCCAAGTCACTGCGATCCACGTGCTCTAGTGAGCTAAACCTCGCCACAACAGTAAATAAAACATGCTGGAGGGATAGATTCCTGTCGCAGAGACTCCCTATGCTTTGGAACAAAATTCCAAATTACATCCGGCAGAGCCCCTCACTAACACTCTTCAAGAGAAACCTTGACGAGTGGATGGGTAACAGAAAATACACCCCTGGGATCACTTCATTGACTCTGCTTGACAGGATCAGTTAAATAATCAATGGGGCGGCGAAAGTCGACACACTCTGGCTAGGCTTATAAATGCCTAGTACCTGCCGATGAACCTATAGCTTTTATAAAAGCACTTTAAAAAGGACAGTATTAACAGCACAGAGCATGCTGCCATGTAAAGTGAGTGTGATAAGGAGCAAAAATAAAAAATCTAATAGGGTTGCAAAGTCAGATGGGTGAAGAAATCTTACAAGGCTGTCAAGAGTTCTAATAAAAAAGTGAGTCCGCAAGTTTTGTGGAAGGGAGTGTACTCAGCAACAATGCCAAGAACATGAATATTAATCCAGTTCAACAGCAGTGCCAAAAATAGGAATATTAATCCAGTTCAGCAGCAGTGCCAAGCAAGGAATATTAATCCAGTTCAGCAGCATTGCCAAGCACAGGAATATTAATCCAGTTCAGCAGCAGTGCCAAGCACAGGAATATTAATCCAGTTCAGCAGCAGTGCCAAGCACAGGAATATTGATCCAGTTCAGCAGCAGTGTCAAGCACAGGAATATTTATCCAGTTCAGCAGCATTGCCAAGAATAAAATTATTAATCCAGTTAAGCAGCAGTGTCAAGCGCAGGAATATTAATGCAGTTCAGCAGCAGTGCCAAGCGCAGGAATATTAATGCAGTTCAGCAGCAGTGCCAAGCGCAGGAATATTAATGCAGTTCAGCAGTAGTGCCAAGCGCAGGAATATTAATGCAGTTTAGCAGCTCTGCCAAGAATAAGAATATTAATCCACTTCAGCAGCAGTGCCAAGAGTAAGAATATTAATCCAGTTCAGCAGCTGTGCCAAAAATAAGAATTAGTCCAGCTCAGCAGCAGTGCCATGCACAGGAATGTTAATCCAGTTCAGCAGCAGTGTCAAGCACAGGAATATTAATCCAGTTCAGCAGCACTGCCAAGAATAAGAATATTAATCCAGTTCAGCAGCAGTCACAAGCACAGGAATATTAATGCAGTTCAGCAGCAATGCCAAGCACAGGAATATGAATCCAGTTCAGCAGCAGTGCCAAGCACAGGAATATTAATCCAGTTCAGCAGGAGTGCCCAGAATAAAATTATGAATCCAGTTCAGCAGCAATGCAAAGCACAGGAATATGAATCCAGTTCAGCAGCAGTGCCAAGCACAGGAATGTTAATCCAGTTCAGCAGGAGTGCCAAGAATAAAATTATGAATCCAGTTCAGCAGCATTGCCAAGAATAAAATTATTAATCCAGGTCAGCAGCAGTGCCACGGATAACATTAATCCAGTTCAGCAGCAGTGCCAAGAATAAAATTATTAATCCAGTTCAGCAGCAGTGCAAAAATAAGAATATTAATTCAGTTCAGCAGCAGTGCCAAGGATAAGAATATTAATCCAGTTCAGCAGCAGTGCCAAGGATAAGAATATTAATCCAGTTCAGCAGCAGTGCCAAGAATAAGAATATTAATCCAGTTCAGCAGCAGTGCCAAGAATAAGAATATTAATCCAGTTCAGCAGCAGTGCCAAGAATAGGAATATTAATCCAGTTCAGCAGCAGTGCCAAGCTCAGAAATATTAATCCAGTTCAGCAGCAGTGCCATGCAAAGGAAAGTTAATCCAGTTCATCAGCAGTACCAAGCACAGGAATATTAATCCAGTTCAGCAGCACTGCCAAGAATAAGAATATTAATCCAGTTCAGCAGCACTGCCAAGCACAGGAATATTAATGCAGTTCAGCCGCAATGCCAAGCACAGGAATATTAATCCAGATGTTTTTTGGGTTTCACTGTTAGTCATCACATTTGGGTTATCCCTGCCAATGAAGCCCCCGGCCGGCCCGAATACCAGACGCACAGGAATAGTAATCCATGTTCATCATGCAGCAGTGCCAAGAATAAGAATATTAATCCATTTCAGCAGCAGTGCCAAAAATAAGAATATTAATCCAGTTCACTAGCAGTGCCAAAAATAAGAATATTAATCCAATTCACTAGCAGTGCCGAACAGAGGAATATTAATCCAGGTCAGCTTCAGTGCCAAGCACAGGAATATTAATCCAGTTCAGCAGCAGTGCCAAGCACAGAAATAATAATCCACTTCAGCAGCAGTGCCAAGCACAGGAATATTAATCCACTTCAGCAGCAGTGCCAAGCACAGGAATATTAATCCAGTTCAGCAGCAGTGCTAAGCACAAGAGTATTAAACCACGTCAGCAGCAGTGCCAAGCACAGGAATGTTAATCCTCTTCAGCAGCAATGCCAAGCACAGGAATATTAATGCAGTTCAGCAGCAGTGCCAAGCACAGGAATATTAATGCAGTTCAGCAGGAGTGCCAAGCACAGGAATATTAATCCAGTTCAGCAGGAGTGCCAAGCACAGGAATATTAATCCAGTTCAGCAGGAGTGCCAAGCACAGGAATATTAATCCAGTTCAGCAGCAGTGCCAAGCACAGGAATATTAATCCAGTTCAGCAGCAGTGCCAAGCACAGGAATGTTAATCCAGTTCAGCAGCAGTGCCAAGCACATTAATATTAATCCAGTTCAGCAGCAGTGCCAAGCACAGGAATATTAATCCAGTTAAGCAGCACTGCCAAGAATAAGAATATTAATCCACTTCAGCAGCAGTGCCAAGCACAGGAATATTAATCCAGTTCAGCAGCAGTGCCAAGCACAGGAATATTAATCCAGTTCAGCAGCACTGCCAAGAATAAGAATATTAATCCACTTCAGCAGCAGTGCCAAGCACAGGAATATTAATCCACTTCAGCAGCAGTGCCAAGCACAGGAATATTAATCCACTTAAGCAGCAGTGTCAAGCACAGGAATGTTAATGCAGTTCAGCAGCAGTGCCAAGAATAAGAATATTAATCCAGTTCAGCAGCAGTGCCAATAATAGGATATTAACCAAGTTCCGCAGCAGTGCCAAGCGCAGGAATATTAAGCCAGTTCCGCAGCAGTGCCAAGCTCATGAATATTAATCCAGTTCAGCAGCAGTGCCAAGCGCAGGAATATTAATCCAGTTCAGCAGCAGTGCCAAGTGCAGGAATATTAATCCAGTTCAGTAGCAGTGCCAAGCACAGGAGTATTAATCCACTTCAGTAGCAGTGCCAAGCACAGGAGTATTCATGCAGATCAGCAGCAGTGCCAAGCAGAGGAGTATTAATGCAGTTCAGCAGCAGTGCCAAGCAGAGGAGTATTAATGCGCGTGGCCTAATGGTTCAGGTGTTTGCCTTACAGACACAAGGTGCAAGGTTTGAGTCTCTCAAGGGATAATGGGCTAGGCTTAAAGTGGCTCTTGGGTTAGCCTAGTACTAATCTATGAATGCAGTTCAGCAGCAGTGCCAAGAATAAGAATATTAATCCAGTTCAGCATTGCAAAGAAAAAGAATATTAATCCAGTTCAGCAGCAGTGCCATACACAGGAATGTTGATCCAGTTCAGCAGCAGTGTCAAGCACAGGAATATTAATCCAGTTCAGCAGCAGTGCCAAGCACAGAAATATTAATCCAGATGTTTTTCATGTTTCACTGTTAGTCATCACATTTGGGTTATCTCTGCCAGTGTGGCCCTCTGCCGGCCCATATTCCAGACGCACAAGAATATTAATCCATGTTCATCATGCAGCAGTGCCAAGCATAAGAATATTAATCCATTTCAGCAGCAGTGCCAAAAATAAGAATATTAATCCAGTTCACTAGCAGTGCCAAGAATAAGAATATTAATCCAGTTCACTAGCAGTGCCAAGAATAAGAATATTAATCCAGCTCAGCAGCAGTGCCAAGCACAGGAATATTAATCCAGTTCAGCAGGAGTGCCAAGCACAGGAATATTAATCAAGTTCAGCAGGAGTGCCAAGCACAGGAATATTAATCCAGTTCAGCAGGAGTGCCATGCATAGGAATGTTAATCCAGTTCAGCAGCAGTGCCAGGCACAGGAATATTAATCCAGTTCAGCAGTAGTGCCAAGAATAAGAATATTAATCCAGTTCAGCAGCAGTGCCAAGCACAGGAATATTAATCCACTTCAGCAGCAGTGCCAAGAATAAGAATATTAATCCACTTCAGCAGTAGTGCCAAGCACAGGAATATTAATGCAGTTCAGCAGTAGTGCCAAGAATAATGATATTAATCCAGTTCAGCAGCAGTGCCAAGAATAACAATATTAATCCAGTTCAGCAGCAGTACCATGCACAGGAATATTAGTCCAGTTCAGCTGCAGTGCCAAGCACAGGAATATTAATCCATTTTCCTAAGTACAAGTGTAGCAGACACGGACATCAATGTCTCTCTTGATGAAAGCACACAGCATCTTTGTTTCTATCTTCATCATAGCCATTTAAAATAATTCTAAAAAGTTTTCCATGGGCTGTAGAGGAAATACTTTGGTTGATAAACCAAAGAGGGTATGATGCTGAATATGCTACTGTTGTTAAAGTCAGAGAATGCTACTCCTTATTAGTAATATATCCAGACTTTACACTATAAAAAAGTTGAAGACTGGAAGGAAGCAAGATGAAGTAAATGTAATTAATGATGACCTCTTTGGCCGCTGAGGGAATGTAGTGTGTACTGAGCATTTCATATATAGAAATAAAAGATATGTTCCTGTTGGTTTTAATTGAGGTTGATTTCTAGCGTTATGCTAGTTTGAACTATGTATATTTTAATTGAGGTTGCTTTCTAGAGTTATACTAGGTTGAACTATGTATACTCATTCAAAGGAAAAGACGAAAAAATGATGAAAAATGCAAAGAAAGTGTGGTTTGTTTTTTTTTTTTGCAAAGTAGCTAGCTCATTTTTTTCCCATTTGTATCTTCTTTGGACTGAAGACAAGCAGCTTGCAAATGTGGCCGGTTAAATTGTAAGAGGTCTGAGCAGTGTGCTCAGAGTGATACCTGTGAGGTACAATGTAGCTAACTTTTAATAAGAGATTGGCAAGCAGTTCAGTGAAAGTAAAGAAATAAGATTTAAAAGTGTTTGAAGTAAATAGTCATAGAATTAGTTGCTTCTGCAGCAGCCTTAGTGTGGGGAGGGGGGAAGCAACTGGGAAGCTGCCTTAAAAGGGATTCAGATGTTGCTGTTTTGACTGAAATTTGGATTTGGGAACTGGTATCTAAAGAAATGGCTATTTTTCTAAATGAGTGGAGTAAAGTGTGTAGTCGCAAGTTGTGACTAGAGACCATAATGCTCCTAGTATTTGTTGGAGCATGTGTTCCTCAAAGCATATTCATAGTAACATTTATATTGAGGTTAGCAAGTTAGGTTTCAGACAGCAACAAGATGGGGAGATATTTTGAATGATATCCTTCTATTCTTATGTTGCAGTATTCTTCACTTTAGGCAGTTGCTGCCTGCAGCACCAGGCATCCAGCCAGTATACCAAAGTCTTGAATGCAGGGCTACTTGGGGATGTTGCATGTCAGAGCCGTAAACTTACACCTGATATATCTGTGGCATCTGCACATATCCAAATCAAAACTTTTCTCCTACAGTGCGTTTCAGACGTCCTATCGCCAGCTCCAGTTGTCCGGCGTTGTTGGATTTCGGCCATCCATTCTCGGCGGATCATTTCAGGCTGTCTGCATTCAGATAAGTACCCTTGTAGGTTTTTTGCGTATTTCTTATGTGTTTCAGACGCATGTCCTCTAGAAAGGGAAAGTGCGCTTGTGGAAGACAAATTCCACACAAGGATACGCATAAGTGTTTATTCTACTTAGGGGCAGCTCATGACTACAAGTATTGTAAGATTTGCCAATCCTTTGTCCCCAACATCTGTTTAGTGAATCAGCGACTTCATCGCTTGGTGTCTGGGATGGACAGTGGAGCAGAAACCTCCGATGAGCCACCTAGGAATAAGGCTGAAAAGATTAGGCCCGACGTCCTAGCTGTGCCGCAGGAATCTGGTGATGTCCTCGAGGCATGTGTTAGCCCAGGATTTCTCTGGACTTTGGATACCGTCCTGTTACCAGGAACCAAAATGGAAGCTGGTGCTGTGGGTATTCAGAGTACGTCCGCTGAGACTTTACAACCATCAGCTCCTGATGGTGACACTGAACCACGCCTCGTGGCGTCAGAGAGGCCTTCTACCGCCTTATCATCCATCCTTACGTCAGCATCCAGGCCTACTTCTGTACCTGCTCCTTTCACGCCTTTAAAAAGGAAACAAAAGGAGGAACACAAGGCCCAAGATCCAACTCCAGCTTGGGAGACATTTTCTCAGTCCTTATTCAAGGCATTTCAAGTACTCCAAACCCAGATTCCCCAATCAAGCCAACCACTTGCTTCAGAGGTAGAATCTGAGGAAGACAACTACTCAGATGAATCCCTGACATACTGCTCCCATATTGAATCCCCTAAGGATTTTGCTATCCTTAAGGAAGAAGAGACCCTCACTCCTGACTCCCCTGGAAAAGATTTCTCCTTTGGGGATGTTTTCTCTACTTAGCATTTTTAAGTGGGAGGCCTCCGATGTCTCTGAGACTAAGAAAAGATATTTTGAACTCCTGCAGATGGAGCAGCCCTCACCATTTGTAGTTCCTCCCTTACTCTCAGTTTTCCAGGATGCCTTCTCAGCTGCCTTCCAAAACCAAGAGTCAACGCCTCCTGCTAACAAGAGACCAGACAGATTTTACAAAGTGTCTGCAAAGGAGCAGTACCTTTTCATGAATCCGCCAGCAGATTCTGTTTTATTGCAGGTTCTGCTGACAAATCTTAAAGGCAAGTACCGTCTTCCCCTTTTCCCCACTGATAAGGATAGCAAATTCATGGACAGGTAGGTATATAGTTTTTCCACCTTGGCTATTAGTGCAATTAATTATCAAACTCGTAGCAAAGTTTGAAATAAACCACACACTAGAGCCAAAATAGATTAAGCGCTTTTGTCCCGTTTATTACAGAACTTCTTCAGAATCATATAATACACTACTCACATCATTTCCTTTTATATCAAGAACAACCCAACATCACTTCCCACAGTAATTAAACCTTAAAGGCATAGTAATTGAATAACCAATACACTTACAAAACATAAGATATAAAATATACTACAAACTTGTAACAAAACTTTAAAACGTAAAACACAAGTGTTTCATCTTTGTGTCAAAAATTGACATAATTCAAATTACTTTTAACCAAACCTTTATCATTAATGCCAGATATAACGTCAGCTCTTAAAAAATATCTGCCATTTCAATTCTATCTTCTCTAACAAAAAAAAAAAAAAAAAAAAAAAAAAAATTGTTAAATGAACCTACAAATTTGTGTTAACTTTTTCTACTACATAAAAGTGAACTTTCTAAAATTTTCACAGCTCAGAGAATGCTTTGCTAATGCATTATTGATCTCTTTTTTTTCTTAATAGCAAGAAGGTGTTCCCCAAGTCTTTCAACTTTCTAATAGTCTTTCCTATATAGAAATTTTCACAATTGGAACACACTGCAAGGTATACTAAACCCTCACTCTGGCAATCAAACCTACCTCTGATGACTCTGTACACCCATCATATACCTACATTGATTGCAATTTGTGCAAGCAAAAGTACCTAACTGAATACTCGGTCATGATCTTCATACTTATGTTTACCTTCCAAAATCTCTCTTAAATTTTTTGTTTTTTTTATTTATAAAATTTGGTTGAGTCCTTATCACTTTACTCAGTTCCTCATTACCTAAAATAATTTTCCAATTTTGTTGTACAATTCTTTTAATATTAGGTCCATCAACACTCATAAGTACTGGAAATGCATATTTAAATTCCGCATTCTGTATCATATTCTGACTGAGATTCTTTTTCTGAAATCCAGCTGTAGGAATGGGAGGGTACTTATGAGTCCCCCAGATATTGAATCACATCATTAAGAATTTCAACAGAATAACCCCTACAAAGAAAAAGCTGTTTAAGGTCTTCAACTTCCAATTTATACTGTTGGCCATCACTGACCATTCTACTGAGTCTGATTACTTGACTTTTAAATACATTAATTTTCATATGTTTGGGGTGGAAACTTTCAAAGTGTAAATAATTATTAGTGAAAGTTTTCTTCCTGTAAACATTACTCCTAAATGTCCTCCTATTTACATCCATCTCTACTTCTACATCTAAAAACTGAACTGTGGTGCCTTTATTCATCATCTTCTTTTGGCTGTTCCCATTAAGGGTCGCCACAGCAGATCACATTTCTTCCTGTCCTCATCATGCTCTTTCACACCAACCGCCTGCATGTCCTCTCTCACCACATCCATAAACCTTATCTTAGGCCTTCATCTTTTCCTCTTACCTGGCAGCTCCATCCTTAGCATCCTTTTCCCAATATGCCCAGCATCCCTCCTCAGCACATGTCCAAACCAACGCAATCTCACCTGTCTTGTTTTGTCTCCAAACTGTTCAACCTGAGCTGACCCGCTAATATACTGATTCCTAATCCTGCCCATCCTAGTCACACCCATTGCAAATCTTAACATCTTTAACTCTGCCACATCCAGCTCTGACTCCTGCCTTTTCGTCAATGCTACCGTCTCCAACCCATATAACATAGCTGGTCTCACTACCCTCTTGTAGACCTTCCCTTTCACTCTTATTGGTACCAGTCTGTCACAAATCACTCCTGACACTCTTCTCCACCCATTCTACCCTGTCTGTACTCTCTTCTTCACCTCTCTTCCACACTCACCGTTACTCTGAACTGTTGATCCCATGTACTTAAACTCATCCACCTTTACCAACTCTACTCCCTGCATCCTCACCATTCCTCTACCTTCCCCTCTCATTTACGCACATGTATTCTGTTTTAGCCCTGCTGACCTTCATTCCTCTCCTCCCTAAAGCATATCTCCACCTCTCCAGGGTCTCCTCAACCTGGTCCCTACTCTCACTACATATCACAATGTCATCTGCAAACATCATAGTCCACGGGGCCTCCTGTCTAATCTCATCTGTCAACCTGTCCACCACTGCAAATAAGAAAGGACTCAAAGCTGATCCTTGATGTAATCCCACCTCCACCTTAAACGTATCTGTCACTCTCACCGCAGTCCTCACCAATGTCACACTACCCTTGTACATATCCTGTACCACAAACTGTGGTGCCTATATTGCCAAGCATAAATTCAAGCCAAGATACTGTTTGATTAATCTGCCTAAAAAAACTTATCGAACTGTTCACTATTACCTGTCCACACAAAGAATAAGTCGTCACTATAATGTCTTTAGTACCTTACATATTTAAATAAATCCATCTTCTCTAAAAATGTAACTTCCCACCAACACATCACTAAGTTGGCAAAGACTGGGGCTACAAGATCCCCATCACTACCCCACTTATTTGTTGATAGATTTATTTTTCAAACATGAAAAAATTATTATGCAGTACTATTTCCATCAACTGACAAATGACAAAAATGTCATCTTTACACTTCACTTTGCTTAAGAAGAGCCTCATAAACTCTATACCTTCATTTTGATCAATTGCTGTCTATAGTGAACATATGTCCAACGTGCATAACAGACTTTCATCTTCCTGAAACTGGAAGTGCCGAACCTGTTCCAAAAACATCCAAGAATCCCTAAGATATGAATTATTCCTTTGCACTATAGGATTAAGTATATTGTCTAAATAAATGGAAATGTTGGACGTTTTGTTAAAGGGGCTGAAACAATTGGCCTAAATGGTGAATTGTTTTCGTTCCCAAAACATCCAGGAATCCCTAAAATACGAATTACTCCTTTGCACTATAGGATTAAGTATATTATCCAAATAAATGGAAATTTTGGACGTTTTGTTAAAAGGGGCTAAAACAATTGGCCTAAATGGTGGATTTTTTTCGTTCCAAAAACATCCAGGAATCCCTAAAATACGAATTACTCCTTTGCACTATAGGATTAAGTATATTATCCAAATAAATAGAAATTTTGGGCGTTTTGTTAAAAGGGGCTGAAACAATTGGCCTAAATGGTGGATTTTTTTCATTCTTATGCATCTTGGGGATGCCGAACAGCATCCCCAATTGAGGCTGATCAACACTCAGATATTCAAAAACTGGGACCTCTGGATAGCAGCCGTACCTTGTTTTATTTTATTTTATTATATTCAAAAACATCTATAGAAATGTACTGTTGATGTAATAGATCAAGCAAAATCAAATCCATTTCTTGAAATTTCTTTCTGATATAGTCTTTAGACACTTTAAGGTACTTATTTCCATCTGTCAATAATTCTCTAATGCTACTAGAATAATCCATATTATTCATTGTAACAAGTCCCTGACCTTTATCTGCTTTCATATATCTGATGATATATGAAGCCAACTGTTTAAGCACCAGGTTTTCCTCCTTGGTCAAATTATCCAAGCATTTCAACTGTTTACCTCTACTCTGTAAATTATAAAGGTCGTTTTCACAAATACTAGAAAAATACTCAAGGTGTTAACCAAGGGAGGGTTAACATTTTTGTTTTTCTTAAATTGCCCAGCACCAGGTAAAGATAAACCGTGATACAAATATCTTAGATTTAATTTTCGTACATAGAATTTAAAATCCAAAATAGTATCAGTAAATCCAGCTTTTTTTTGCAGGCAGAAATGAAACACCTTTCTGGAGTACTTTAACCTCCACATCACTAAACTTTTTATCACTCAGATTGAATATTTTTTGTGTAAATGTTAACGCCCTTTGTTCTTGCCTTTCTTCCTCCAGTCACAAATCCTTCCTGATTTGGGGATGGGGTATTGGTCCCTGTAGTCTGAATGGTAAAAGGGACATTCTCCTCACTTTCAACACTAGAAACACTAGTTAATTGATCCCTATTATCATCAATTATAGGTGTATTGTTCTTACCTACCTCAGCGAAGGAATCAAGCCTGTTCAACCCTTCAGGCTTCCAGAATTCCCTTCTCTCATTTTTGTCATTTGAAAAATTGTTTCTTTTTTTGTTCACTAAATATGCTGGTTTCTGTTGGTAAGCTTGTAACTCCCTTAAAAATGTTTTCTTTTTCTTACTTACTATGTTGTCAGTTAATTGGTTAACTTTGTTCCCCAAATTGTCAAACATATACTGATAAAAAGAAACCATAGGATGTTCCCTTAAAACATTATCAAGTTTCACAATATCATTCTTTAAACAATCCATCTGTTCTTTGTTCCACTGTATTAACAGTTTAAGTACTTCAAGCCCCATGTTATTATATACTTTAACTTATTAAATAAATTATTAAATTTCACTGCTTTAGGAAACGCGTACACTCTAAGCCCCAAAGGCACAATAGACAAGTTAATACATTTGTTTAAGTATTGATTTTCATGTATCAATGTTTTAAATCTAAGAACTTTTTTCTCAAACTGGAGAAACTGAGTTTTGAAGTCTGGCATGTCTCTTTGTACCTATCTTAAGTTCGTTGTTACATCACTGTTAATACTGAAGTCAAAAAATGGGTCCACAACGTTGGATTCTAGTAGTTCTGCAATATGCTTACCATTGTCAAACACTGTATCCGCTACGATGGTCCCTTCTTCTGAGGAGGAACGGCTGTTGCCATTGCCATCTCAACTAAATGCACGGTGACCTCCATTTCCTGTCATCCTCTCTAGCAAATCTTGTGCTTCAGAAATGACTTCCCGTAAAGTAGCCAAGTTTGCCCTGGATTCCCTGACCAAAGCCTCTACTCTACTGTCTTGACTTCACCAACCAAGGCTCAACTGGACGCCGTACTGAACACAGTATCCCAGGTTACTAGACACTCAGTCATGTGCAGCTATGATGCTGTGTGTAAGCCTCTTCCAAATTGGCTGCATCTGGTTCAGTGTTAAGGAGGTTCTCTTGGTTGAGACTCCAACCTTTGCCCGTGGATGTCCAAGTGGAATTGTTAGATGCTCCTTTAGATAATTCAGCACTCTTTGGAACCGCCTCTGCAGAGTTAGTCACTGCAGGAAAAAGGCAAAGACTTGCAGAATCTAAAACACTTACTGGTGTCACTGGTTCCCAGGTTCCATAGGAACTACCCCCAAAAACCCAGCTTTAAGAGGCAGTCCTCCCATTCCACTGCTATTCATCCCAAGGGAAAAAGACAACCTAGGAAACCATCTGCTCCTAGATCTTCATCCACCTCTACACTCTCATCCTTTTAGACTCATCCAGATCCAGATAGAGCTGCTCTGCTGTGACTCCCTTCCCTTACTCTTCTCCACTCCCCCTCTCCCTACGCTTTACCCTATCCCTACCCTCCTGGCAGTAAATTACGACAGACAGGTGGGTACTCTCCATCATCAAGAGAGGATATTTTATGACTTGGTGGGAATCTCCACCCTTCAAGGGGTTTCCACAACCTCCCGCCAGTCAGCTTTCACTACCCCCCCCATCCTGATGCATCTTTTCTTTCAGGGCACTATAGAGGTAGTACCCGGAGACCAAATAACCAAGGGGTTCTACTCCAGGATTTTTGGTTCCAAGAAAAGGATGGTCCTTGGGGACCCATCCTCGACCTACCCTTCCTCAAGGTACCAACCTTCAAAATGCTGACATTACAGCATCTTCTCCCTGTCATTCCTCCACAAGCCTTCATGATCTCCATGCATTTGAAGGATGCATACCTTCACATCCCTGTTCACCCCACTTACAGGAACTGTCTTAGTTTTTCTGTGGGTTTCTGACATTTTCAGTTCTCTGCCATACCCTTTGGGCTTTCCACAGCCCCAAGAGTATTCATCAAATGTCTAGCCCCAGTCATTGCACACAGCAGTCTACAGGGCATACAAATCTACCCTTACTTAGACGATGTATTGATCCTTCACCAGGATCCTCTCACCATGTCGCAACAACTGAACTGGGTTTGCAGGATTCTACAAAATTTAGGGTTCACTGTCCTTCATTTAAAGTCCCAAATGACCCCATCACAAGACTTTATTTTCCTGGGGTGCGGGATATGAACAGACTTGATGTCAGTCTTTATCCCTACCCAGAAAGTGGAAGCTCTCTCACAAATCTTCCAGTCACTCCTACCACTACCATCAGTGTCAGCCATAGAATTTCTGAGAATCCTGGGATTCATGGTTTCATTGATCCCCATCCTTCCTCTAGCCAGGATGCACATGAGGAAGTTTCAGTGGGTATTGAACCAGCACATCCATCTCTTGGAAGTGAATCTCCCTCTTCTTCCCTGTTTAAAAAGGAACTCAGCTGGTGGATATCAACTATAACTTTCAATCAAGGGGTGCACTTAGATTACTCCACCCAAACAGCATCTTTACACAGATACATCAGACCTAGGTTGGGGAGCTTTCCTTCACAGTACCAGCATCCAGCGCAAGGTGCAGGGGGAGTGGTCCATTCCAGAAGGAGACCACAACATCAGTCTAAAACAGTTATGGGCCCTTTACTTGGCAATTCAGGCTTTTCAAGGGGTTCTTCTGCCAGGCCCCACTGCAAGTCCTCACAGACAACATGACATTCCTGTGGTATATAAACAAGCAGGGAGGAACAAAGTCCTACACTATATGCAGTCTTACAGTTCAGGTCTGGTCCTGGACAACAGCACTACAGATTTACTTACAGGCAGTCTACATCCCATCAGAAGACAACATGATGGCAGACACCCTGAGCAGGACCTTAACACCCTCCCACAAATGGATGCTTCACAGGGAGGTGTTTCTGGATTTAATTCACAGGTGGGGTATTCCTCAGGCAGATCTGTTTGCCTCTTCCCAGAACAGACAGATTGCCCCTCTTTTGCACAAGGCTTCCCCATCCACAAGCTTGGAAGATGGATGCTGCCTTCTCATGGGAGGGAATGTTTCTTTATGCCTTCCCCCATTTCCATTGATTCACAAAGTTCTCCGAAGATAGTTGGACGAACCAAAAATCCTATTGGTGACTCCCTTATGGCCAAGACAGCATTGGTTTCCCCTACTTAAATCACCACAGGTTACCTCACCGCTACAACCTACTCTCACAAGACAAGGGGTCCCTTATTCATCCCCACCTTCTCAATCTGACTGTGTGGGTGGTAGTTTTGATCCCCTTCAGGCACCTATATTCAGAGGACATACTCAATGTTTTGCAGGAGGTCAGAAAACCAAGTACTAGGAGAAATTATTTAAATGGAAAAGATTCTCCAATTGATGCCATAAGAATAAACAGAACCCATCTAAAACTTCTGTTCCACTGGTACTTGCCTACCTATGTTAATTGCTGCATTCAAGGTTGACTTTTTCTTCAGTAAAAGTACATCTTTCTGTCGCTTCTGCTTGCCTTCCCCTGACTCCTCCCCTGGCTTCCAGGCTAGATGACAAGCTGTTTCTGAAAGGGGTCCTCCATATCAGCCCTCCTCATAAGCCCATTCCCCCACCTTGGGACCTTAACTTTGTGTTGGAAAAACTTACATTAGCTTCCTTTTGAGCCAGCCCATTCTTCCACTCTCAAGTTTTTTACTTGGAAAACAGTCTTGCTAGAAGCTCTCACTTCTTTCAGGAGGGTATCTGAGATACAAGCCCTTATGGCCTTACCTCCCTACCTTGCCTTACATAAAGATAGGATTTCCCTTAGGACTTAACCCCTCCTTCATGCCAAAAGTATTTAAAAATCAGACCATTAACTTGCCTGTCTTCTACCCTCAGCCACAAAACTCTTCAGAAAGAACCTTGTATTCCTTGGATATTCATAGACAACTGAGGTTCTACTTGGACAGGACCAAATCCCTCAGACAATCTGATTAGCTTTTTGTCTCCTTTCATCCCAGGGCCCTAGGAAAGGCCGTGTCTAAACAGACAATCACCTCTTGGATTTCTAAGGCTATTCCTTTTTGCTACTCCTATCATGAGAAACAGTTGGACTCGACTGTCAAAAGTCCATTCCACCAGAGCGGTTTCCTCTTCAGCAGCCTTTTTCAAAGGCATTGATTACTTGTCTCTTCTGGAGGTAGCAGCTTGGTCTTCCATACATACTTTCACTAACCGTTACAAATTGGATTCCATCTCCAGGGCTAGAGCAGGGTTTGCTAGGTCTATTCTGCGGGGTCTCATAGACTGATTCCACACCTGCCCCCCACACCACTACTTAGAGGGCTTTGGTACTCTCGCTAAAGTGAAGAATACTGCAATATGAGAATAGAAGGACATAAAATAGTTGTGTACGGACATAATTCTTCCATGTTGCAGAATTCAATCCCACCCACTTGCCCCCCTCTCTCTTGCCCATACTATAAACAGGGACCTACCCCCGACTACTGACCTTGTGTGGGAAAGGGTCTTTATTACCTGTTACTACTCTTAAACCTGGGGGCTGTCTTTATGCAGCAGCCAGTTCTGATTTGAGTACTTGCAGACGTCACAGATATAGCCGTGTCAGGTTATGGCTCTAACATGCAATGTCGCACGTACCCCTGCATTCAAGACTGTGGTATACTGGCCGGATGTCCTGTGCTGCAGGCAGCAACTCCCTAAAGTGAAGAATACTACAACATGGAAGAGGACAACTATGGTTATGGTAAGTTCTTACATAGCTATTTATGTTTATAAACTTAAGACTTATTTGAGAGATTTGTTTCCCCTTCCCCCAATAAGTGTAAATTACTTTTAAATGAGTAGACAAGAAGAGTAAGTTGCTTTCATCTACATCTAGCACTGCTCCTTAGTTTAGTGACTGCAGTTTTCAGTGACTCAACAGAAAAACAGATTTTGAGTAAAATACCCCCCAAAAAACATGAGGCCAAGTCCGGCACAGTTTCGACTTTTTCAGACACACACCGTGCCAGAAAGTAAATAATCCATCTTATTTCACATAAATGCAGTCAAAGTTTAAAGCTTAACTTTCAACTTTGTTCCAGAATTCTAGACAAAGCCAAAAATCATGAGGGGAGAAATGCTCAAAACCATAAACAATCTTAAATATTACTTTTAATTCACATAAAAAGTTAATGTTACAACATGTTTTGCATCAGTGTGCATTTTATGGATAATAACTAGTATGAATGTCTGGTAATTTTGATTGACTTTTATTGTTTGACTTTGTCAGTGATTTACAGAAAATCCAAGAATTTACAAGAAACTGGACAAAAATGAGGCAAAATTGGGGATACTTGAAGTATGCCCAGCTGAACAAATGACAAGTACTGATGCTTTCATTTACAGGCAACCTGCAGCTTATTTTGTGTCTGCAGTTTTTACTATATTTGGTTACCTGCCAGCAAAACTTAAAAAAAAACAAAAAAAAAAAAAAACTCACATTACTGTGACCCTTCCAGCATATAGCACTCAATGAATTAGGGACAGTTTTAAAGTTAGTACTACTAAGCTGAAGCGTTAACAGTATAAGACAAATGTGAATTGATATACATTTTCTGAAGTAAAAGAAGTCTAGAATCTAATATTAAGTGTAATGCACTCTCTTTTCTCTAAAAGTCACCAGTTTTTGGAGAGATTAAGGAGGATAGAGCTAAAATTTGAGTCAAAATCCGAAGCCTCCATGAAAGTCGGGGACAGTTGAGAGGTGTGCTCCACAGCCATATGTAACTCTCCACTATGCATTTTAATAGTCATAGGGTTTCTACTCCTTGCTTTCTTGGTAAACCATGGGGAAGGCAATGAAAAGAAAGCTAGAGCAGTGTGCATGGGATTACTGGTATCACTCCAGGGTGAAAAGTGTTACTGGCGCATGCACAAATGGTGAGCATTGTATGTTTACAAAGGGAGGTACTTGCATTATCAGGCATTTATGCTTTTTTATTAAGCACATTTCATTGATGATTTTCAACACAAAAGCTAAGCAAAATCAGTTAGCTGTGCTGAGTACAAAACTTTGTAAAATTAAATTTTGTTGGCTTGTTCTGGTCCCCAGGTAATTGCCCTGTCTTAATCCGACATTGCCCCTGGGTAACTCCAACCATGTCCAGTCTAAAGTTTTCATCAAAGCTCGTAGGTAGTAGTGATGAGGGTGGTAGGAAATTGTGGAAAAATGTATATAGCTAATTTGTCCAGTAGAACTAATTTGATGGCTTTGGATTGGATAGCTGATTTGACAGATCAGAATCCTAATATGCTAGGATATCTTTTATAACAAAGTGGAGTCTAGTTTGTGTGCCATGCAAAAAAAAAAAAAAAGTTGTGTAAAGAAATTATACCATCCACAGCTTCTTTTGCTAATAAAAGTATGTATAGCATATGTACAGGACCAAATGAGCTAAAAACATTTCATTGCCTGTATTTTACTGTTTGTCCACAGCCATTATCTAACAATCTCTTATTTTAATAATCTTCTGTTTGGTCTCTTCCCACCTAGCCTTAGCTGCTGCACCAGAACCTTTTTAATCCATGCAACCTGCATACTTAATCTTTTCATATTCCCATATATATATATATGGGTGGTATTGAACTGTTTAATTTGATAGGCATGTAATTTAAAGTTACAGTCTCTGTTTTACCTTTTATGTTGATTCCTGTCCCACAGTAAACAAGTAGATTTGTCAAGTACAATATAATGTTATATGCAAACACAGCTAGCTTTTCTAACTACTGTGCAAGTTGTATCCATGGAAATGCATATCAGTTAACTTTTTTGACCAGAGGTTCCAAATGCATAGCAAGTAAGAGAGAGAGGAAAGGAGGGCAACCCTATTTGATTGCACTGTTTAAACTCATCTTAATTGCACTGTACTGCTTGGACTGATTGGGAACACAAATGTTAACATTCACCTGTTTTATGTCTTTGTAGCAAACTCTAGTTTGGATGCAGAGGAAGCATTTGATACAGTAATTTTATTAAATATTCCAATTTCAGTTGAATTATTCTATAAATATTGCCATATTCTCTTCCACTAAACAGCATTGATCCAGAGCTAGGTTATAGTAATATTTTGCTGTTTTTTTAGCTAATATTGACATAAAAGCTTGATGTTCATGATGTAGAATATATATTGGTCTGTATGTTGCAGTGTCTGCATCCTTGCCTTCTTACTTCCACCACTCCCCCATTCAGTACATGGATGAAAATTTGAAAAGCATTGCTGAACAACCTCTTTCTTCCCAACTTCCGTCCATTCCTGGAGGTTTCCCTGTTACTTGGCTATAAAAATGGTTCTTGTTTCTCATTTATCCATCCTGACTGATAATTGCTGAGGCAAGCTTTATAAGCTCGGATTTTACCTGTTGCTCATACCTTGAATTCCCCTCTTTTTAATAAGTATGAGGAAAGAGCCCAACAGGGCATTCCTAGACTTGGAAAAAGCATATGAGAAGGTCCAAAGAAAGCTGACTGGGGCAGTCCTGCAGTAGTTTGAAGTCCTAGAAACAGTGGTAGAATTAGCACCTGCTGTATACAAGGACCCAGTGACTTGAGTATGACCAGCATTCATTCTCTCATAGGGTTTCCCACTTGGAGGTGGATGTGCAATTAGGGTTCAGCTTGAGAGCCCATTGCTTGTCCATAGTTGTGATGCGTTACATTAGCAAACGGGTCATAGGGGATGGATCAACAGAGCTGCTTTATGCAGGCAATGTGGCATTGCAGGCAGACTCTTGAGCAAGAACTTCAGCAAATGATCGGGAAATGGAAGATGAAGATGCATTGGATGAAAGTGACTACAGATAAGACAGTTGTAATAGCAACAAATGGTAGAAATTGGAAGAAGCTAAAAATGGAGATGGTGAAATAGTGGAACAGGTTAATAGCTTCTGAGGGGCATGGCTGAGGAGAAGGGTAGTCTGAATGAGGAGATCAAAGTTGGAATCACAGTGGCTGGAGCCAGCTGCAGCAGTGTGTCAGTTATAGTGTATGATAAAGTGCCAAAAACTGAAAAGTAATTTGTACAAAACAGTGGTGGGACCAGTGCTGCTCTGTCGTACAGAAACCTGGGCATTAAAGCCAGAGCAGTTGAGGAAGGTAGAGGTGATGTAGTGCCCGAGACGAGTAATAGGAAGTACATTGTGGGAGATATGAAGAAAGGAGGATATAAAAACAGAAGTCAAAGTAGTTTCAGTTGCAGGAAAAGTCAGAGAACAGCAAGTAAGAGAGAGAGGAAGGAGGGCAACCCTATTTGATTGCACTGTTTAAACTCATCTTAATTGCACTGTACTGCTTGGACTGTTTGGGAACACAAATGTTAACATTCACCTGTTTTATGTCTTTGTAGCAAACTCTAGTTTGGATGCAGAGGAAGCATTTGATACAGTAATTTTTTTAAATATTCCAATTTCAGTTGAATTATTCTATAAATATTGCCATATTCTCTTCCACTAAACAGCATTGATCCAGAGCTAGGTTATAGTAATATTTTGCTGTTTTTTTTTAGCTAATATTGACATAAAAAGTTGATGTTCATGATGTAGAATATATATTGGTCTGTATGTTGCAGTGTCTGCATCCTTGCCTTCCTACTTCCACCACTCCCCCATTCAGTACATGGATGAAAATTTGAAAAGCATTGCTGAACAACCTCTTTCTTCCCAACTTCTGTCCATTCCTGGAGGTTTCCCTGTTACTTGGCTATAAAAATGGTTCTTGTTTCTCATTTATCCATCCTGACGGGTAATTGCTGAGGCAAGCTTTATAAGATCTAAATTAAAAAAATATATATAATTTGTTTGTATCTCTTCCTGATCTCTGTACTGCTGTGTTGTATGCAGATTCTCATAAATCCACCAAACCATCTCCATTAACTCGACATTTCTTGTTAACCTTCTTGTCATCGATTCTCTGAGATTTGCCAGGGGTGCTTCCATTTTCTGTTGCCTAAATCTTTAAACTAAGAATTTAAATACTCTGGTATTACTGTCAGAAAACAACTGCTTAACCTCCACTTTCCTAATCTCATGCATGTTAATAGGATATTGATTTTTTCCCCCTTGGTGCTTAGCAGCTGATCCTTATCCCATAAGTCTCCCCTCTTCTGAAACATTTTAACTTTTGCCAATCCTAAGTAAATTTTATTACTTCTCTATTCCATCCTTATTCCTAACACTGTTTTAAGTCCAACTTTGTTTTGTCCCACAATTTGGCTGCCCCTCCTCACTTCATTTCTGACTGGCCTAATAGCCCTCGGATTTTACCTGTTGCTCATACCTTGAATTCCCCTCTTTTTAATAAGTATGAGGAAAGAGCCCAACTGGGCATTCCTAGACTTGGAAAAAGCATATGAGAAGGTCCCAAGAAAGCTGACTTGGGCAGTCCTGCAGTAGTTTGAAGTCCTAGAAACAGTGGTAGAATTAGCACCTGCTGTATACAAGGACCCAGTGACTTGAGTATGACCAGCATTCATTCTCTCATAGGGTTTCCCACTTGGAGGTGGATGTGCAATTAGGGTTCAGCTTGAGAGCCCATTGCTTGTCCATAGTTGTGATGTGTTACATTAGCAAACGGGTCATAGGGGATGGATCAACAGAGCTGCTTTATGCAGGCAATGTGGCATTGCAGGCAGACTCTTGAGCAAGAACTTCAGCAAATGATCGGGAAATGGAAGATGAAGATGCATTGGATGAAACTGACTACAGATAAGACAGTTGTAATAGCAACAAATGGTAGAAATTGGAAGAAGCTAAAAATGGAGATGGTGAAATAGTGGAACAGGTTAATCGCTTCTGAGGGGCATGGCTGAG